>NC_134397.1:204888840-205194553 GCF_050003625.1 Haematobia irritans | reverse complement strand
TTCCATAGAAAATTTTGTCAACATTTTATTTCTATAGAAAATTTTGTCAAGTTTTTAGTTCTATAGAAAATTTTGTCAAAATTTTATTTCTATAGAAAATTTTGTCAAACTGAATTATATACGTATTTAATCGGCCTTTTTTTTTTTAATATATACCCCTTATGGACTAACTTACAATTTAGAAGACAGTGTTAAAAAGTTTTACGATACCTTGCCATCGGCAAGTGTTATCGCAACCCAAGTAATTCGATTGTGGATGAAGTAGAAGTTCCTACGCAATCCATGGTGGAGGGTACATAAGATTCGGCCTGGCCGAACTTACGGCCGTATATACTTGTTTTTTTCTTATTTGTTGCTTCCCTTTCCAATCCATATTCTAGACTTCAAACTCTCCCTAATGTACACCAGTATGGATTTACTTTTCTTTAGTAAATTCAGTTATTGTAACCTCTTTTTGTATTTGCTGTTGAAACTTTTTGATGATAAGTCTCTTTGTGGAGTAGCCCACCCAATTGGCTTCGTACAAAAAAAAGTTGTGAAATACTTAGAACCACATTTTTTGGTTTTTTCTCTTAACTGTGCTCTAGGGACAAAGTTGATATTTAATCAAAAACATTATTTAGAGGATTTTGGTTATGATAGCTTAAAGAAAAAAAGAACAATTCAACAAAAAACGAAATAGGGAGAGACATTTGTTTATGTATGGCTATAATCGAATGACTTTAAGTGGCACAATTAAAAAATTACCCAGCAAAAAATATATACAGTATAAATTAATCTATTTATACATCTAAATTTTTTTCCGCACGCTTTAACAGCCTAAGCATTGTTATGCTATGAACAGTAAGTTGTCGTACACGAATCATATTAATATAGTTTTTTAATAGGTGGTAGGTCAGGCATATGTAAAGTTGAGTTCATTATGGTTTGCACAGAGGTTAACTCCATTGAAGACTAGGATTCTGCTTGCTAAGACATATGTCATGCCCTCATTGTTATACGGATGCGAATTGTTTGCTGTTTGCGGACGTGGCAAGCAAACGTAAACTTGATGGTGTCTATAATGGTGTAGTGAGATACGTATACGGATTGAGGCGTTATGACCCTATTTCACGATATAGATCATTGATATTTGAAGATATGATTAATATAAGATCACTTGTATTCCTTCACAAGATAATCAACTCGGGTTAACCACGGTATTTAAATGAGAAGTTTCGTTTTAATAGATCGACCAGGGGTAAAAAAAATTGTTCCAATGCGGTATCGAAGCCTAGTCTCTGAGTGGCATTTCTTTGTTTACACCATACGTCTCTGGAATAACCTACCTAATAATTTGCAGCAGACTAACAACACAATGAAATTTAAAAAATTAATTTTTGTTCATTGCCACTCCTTACAAACTAATTAATCCAGTTATCAATCATTTACACATGTTATAGTTTAATTTAATTTTAAACATATTTTCATTGTCATTTCTATAAAAATTGTGTACTAATTTCTTTATGTTTTAATATAAATTATTATTATTATCGTGATTCCTTTTAGCATTTTAAATTTATAACGGATATTGTGTTGTTTTGTATTATAATATTATTATTATTATTACATGATTATTTTTACCTTTTACATTTATAACTGATATTGGTTTTTATTAAAATTCATGTACTTTAATTATAAGACTTTAATCTTGTTGTACAGGATATGCTTAATAAATAAACAAATAAGGAAAGTCTAAAGTCGGGCGGGGCCGACTATATTATACCCTGCACCACTTTGTAGATCTAAATTTTCGATACCATATCACATCCGTCAAATGTGTTGGGTGCCATGTATAAAGGTTTGTCCCAAATTCATACATTTAAATATCACTCGATTTGGACAGAATTTGATAGACTTTTACAAAATCTATAGACTCAAAATTTAAGTTGACTAATGCACTAGGGTGGAACACAATTTTAGTAAAAAAATATGGGAAACGTTTAAATCTGAAGCAATTTTAAGGAAACTTCGCAAAAGTTTATGTATGATTTATCGCTGGATATACATGTATTACACGCACAGAAAAACCATGTTTGGACATGGTTGCCGCATCCATTTAATGCTTAGCTAGAGCATGTAATTGCCGCGAAAACCATGTATTTTGTCTTTGTAAAAATAGTTTTCGAGCGGAGAAAAATTTATGGTGGCAATAAGTTTTTAACTTGTTTGCAGCGAACAGAATTTTATAAAAACATTGAGCAGGTAGGTACACACGATTTTCATTTTGCGCGTCAGTCGTGTGTTGATTGTTTCTTGGAATGGACGGAGAATACGGATTTACTGTGTTTGTGTTAATTTATTTATTCAAAAGTGGCACGTGGTTTTATGTGAACACAAAAAAGGAAAGTGTAATTGAAAAAATGTACCTGTTTTGCATTTTGATATATGGTATCATTTATTTTTATTTGCAGTTACATGATGTCTGCGTTTGTACATTTGATGGGCACGATGTAAATATGGAATAATTACTTATTGTTGAAATTGAAATAAAATAGAGTGTGTAAAAATATATTATGTTTGCTTGAACGGCATTATAAATACAAATAAACAATGAATTAGTTTATAAATAAATAAAAACAAACAAATAAAGTTAATTTTGTGTTTTCTTTTCTCAAGTGGCGTCCTTTTTTCGACGATGAAAAAAGTTTTTTCATAAAGATCAAAACATTTTAGGTTGTGACCATGTTCTTTTAACTGGAAGAAAAACATTTTGAATGAATACCATAACATTTTAAATCGTGACCATTGTCTTTTAATGGAAACAAAATTCTTTTTATCAATATAATAACATTTTAGATGAGGACAATTGTATTTTTCTTAGAACCATATTCACTGAGCCAACATGGTTGCAGGTTAAAATGTTACATGGTCGCCGCAAAAATAGCTGCTATCATATTATTTTGCTCTTCGAATATGATTGTGACAATCATGTTTCTTCTCTGCGTGTAGAAGTTTAGGAAAATTAGAGTCATTTTTACAACTTTTCGACTAAGCAGTGGCGATTTAACAAGGAAAATGTTGGTATTTTGACAATTTTTGTCGAAATCAGAAAAACATATATATGGGAGCTATATCTAAATCTGAACCGATTTCAATCAAACACATGACTATACTATCAATTGTACTCCTTGTGCAAAATTTGAAGCTAATCGGGATAAAACTCTGGCTTCTGGGTCCATATAAGTGCATATCGGGCGAAAGATATATATGGGAGCTATATCTAAATCTGAATCGATTTCAACCAAATTTGGCACGCATAGCTATAATTCTAAATCTACTCCCTGTGCAAAATTTCAACCAAATTGGGCCAAAACTCTGGCTTTTAGGACCATATTAGTCCATATCGGGCGAAAGATATATATGGGAGGTAATATCTACATCTGAACCGATTTCTATCAAATTTTGCACACTTGACTATACTACTAATTGTACTCCTAGTGCAAAATTTCAACCAAATTCGGCCAAAAATCTGGCTTCAGGGGCAATATAAGTCCATATCGGGCGAAAGATATATATGGGAGCTATATCTAAATCTGAACCGATTTCAATCAAATTTTGCACCCTTGACTATACGACTAAGTGTTATGTTTGTACAAAATTTCAAGCAAATCGGTATAAAACTCTGGCTGCTGGGTCCATATTAGTGCACATCGGGCGAAAGATATATATGGGAGCTATATCTAAATCTGAACCGATTTCTTCCAAAATCAATAGGGTTCTATTCTGACCCAAATTAGGAACATGTGCCAAATTTTAAGGCGATTGAACTTAAATTGCGACCTACACTTTGATCACAAAAATGTGTTCACAGACAGACGGACGGACGGACAGACGGACATGGTTATATCGAATCAGGGACCCACCCTGAGCATTATTGCCAAAGACACCATGTGTCTATCTCGTCTCCTTCTGGGTGTTACAAACATATGCACTAACTTATAATACCCTGTTCCACAGTGTGGCGCAGGGTATAAAAATAAGCATATTTTACTACCGACGAAGTTGCCATAACAATGTCTGAAGATTATTTTAAGACTTTTCATGAACATAGAAAAACGAACGCCGTTTATGAAATCGAGAACGTCCGTGGATGAAATAGTGAACATTCCGTTTTAATTTGTTACGGTGGAAGCAAAAACTTGGCTTGATAATGAGTTTCCGGACTCTGCCCCAGGGAAATCAACAATAATTAATTGGTATGCAAAATTCAAGCGTGGTGAAATGAGCACGGAGGACGGTGAACGCAGTGGACGCCCGAAAGAGGTGGTTACCAACGAAAACATCAAAAAATCCACAAAATGATTTTGAATGACCGTAAAATGAAGGTGATCGAGAAGATATCAAAGGAACGTGTTGGTCATATCATTCATCAATATTTGGATATGCGGAAGCTCTGTGCAAAATGGTTGCCGCGCGAGCTCACATTTGACCAAAAACAACAACGTGTTGATGATTCTGAGCGGTGTTTGCAGCTGTTACCTCGTAATACACCCGAGTTTTTCCGTCGATATGTGGCAATGGACGAAACATGGCTCCATCACTACACTCTTGAGTCCAATCGACAGTCGGCTGAGTGGACAGCGTGATGGCCTCTGTTTTTTGGGATGAGCATGGAATATTTTTTATCGATTATCTTGAGAAGGGAAAAACCATCAACAGTGACCATTATATGGCGTTATTGGAGCGTTTGAAGGTCGAAATCGCGGCAAAACGGCCAAATATGAAGAAGAAAAAAGTGTTGTTCCACCAAGACAACGCACCGTGCCACAAGTCATTGAGAACGATGGCAAAAATTTATGAATAGGGCTTCGAATTGCTTCCCCAACCACCGTATTTTTCAGATCTGGCCCCCAGCGGCTTTTTCTTGTTCTTAAACCTCGAAAGGAGGTGAGGTGAGGTGAGGATAGGTGGCAGCCCGATGTATCAGGCTCACTTAGACTATTCAGTCCATTGTAATACCACATTGTTGAACTTCTCTCTTATCACTGAGTGCTGCCCGATTCCATGTTAAGCTCAATGACAAGGGACCTCCTTTTTATAGCCGAGTCCGAACGGCGTTCCACATTGCAGTGAAACCACTTAGAGAAGCTTTGAAACCCTCAGAAATGTCACCAGCATTACTGAGGTGGGATAATCCACCACTGAAAAACTTTTTGGTGTTCGGTCGAAGCAGGAATCGTGTGTATGCAAGGCGGGCATGCTAACCATTGCACCACGGTGGCTCCCCCTCAAAAGGGTGCTCGCAGGAAAAAAAAAATTGGCTGCAATGAAGAGGTGATCGCCGAAACTGAGGCCTATTTGGAGGCAAAACCGAAGGAGTACTACCAAAATGGTATCAAAAAATTGGAAGGTCGTTATAATCGTTGTATCGCTCTTGAAGGGAACTATGTTGAATAATAAAAACGAATTTTGACAAAAAAATGTGTTTTCTTTGTTAGACCGGAGACTTATCAGTCAACCTGTTATATTTTGTTTGTTTCTGTTTATTGTGTGTTAATAAATTGCTCTACTGATACCCTTGACCACATAATGGTTTAGGGCACAAAAAACAAAAAACACTATAATTAAAATATTTTATTATTAAAAGTAAATATCAGTAACCATAAGCCTCAAAGGTTCGATAAAATATTATTACACTTTTCAATTTAATATATACACATAAAACATAAAAGTTCTGGTTTTTGTTGCAATAACTCGTTAATTAATGTGGATTCTGGGTTTTCCATTAACTCCATGTTTTAAAAGAGAATGTTTGAAAAAACAAATATGTACGGTTGAAAGTTAAGCCAGGCCGAATATTAATTACCCTGCCACATAGAGTGGGTACAAAGATCTATTAAAGTCTGTCATTCACAATAGAATTAATTGAGTTGTGATGTTCCGATGGTAAGGTATCTTCAAACTTCTTAACATTGTCTTCCAAATTGTACGTTAGTCCAAATGGCATCCATAAGGAAAGAAGAGTTTTCCTTTCTGTGGAACGAAATTTTAGACAAACGAATTTTTCTTAGGCCACTAAACCACTTTCTCCAAAAACAAGTACGAGTAAATGTGATGGGTATTTACTGTGATGGTTTACTCAAATAAAATAATTGTTTCCTCTGAAAACTCTACGTTGGGTTACTTGAAAAGATATAGAATATCAGGTGGATTTGATGACAGATATTCTGCCAAGCAAACATATATACCAACATGGAAAACAGGATACTTAACACATGGGGACTATAACAAAACATGGACCAACCCACACCATCTATTTACACTGAAAAAAAATTTGTCGTGAGGCCAAAGATTTCATGTCCTTAAAATACGAATGCAAATTTTGCTTAACATAGAAAACGCATTTCTCTAATATAAAGTTTTTTCCTTGTTCAAAAGTCGATAAACTTTTCAACAAAGTCGTATTGTCCTTATTATTAAGTGATTTGACCTAAAAATGGGTATCATAACATGAAAGAAAATTTTTTTGGGGTAGGGTCAACTTGACTTTAATAATTCAGAAAAATTCTTTAAAATTAATGAAATTGTCTTCACATTTTTTTGCCTTTTTGCATCTTGACTACAAAACAGAAAATTGTTCAAAAATAGGACATGTTTTTCAAAACTTTATTTTAAAGACGTTTTTACTAGAAACATATCAGGCAAATCGGATAAAAATTGAGATGTCTAGACACTCAAGACCCCAAAGTTTGGTTAGTGTGGGGGCTATATAAAAATCTGGAACAACATAGTCCATCTTCGAACTTGGCCTGCATGAAGACAAAAGTCGAGTTTATGCAAAATTACAGCATCATAGCTTCATTATTGAATACTGTGGCGTGATTACAATAAATAGACAAACGGACATGGTTATTCGCAGGGCTGTGGAGCCGGAGTTGGAGTCTAAAGATTTTGCTGGAGTCGGAGTCGTAAAAATTTTGCTCGACTCCGACACCGGCTAAACCAAATCTTTTAAAACAATTAACATTTTTGTAACTAAGCAAGTTTTTACGCAAATTAGTTTCCATTGCGTTATTCATAAATGAAAATCAACTTCCAATTACGGCTATCTTTTTATGTTTCCTAGAATGTTAGACTAGCAGATGGGCTGGATTGATCCATTTTAATGCCCATATCAATTTATTTGAAATATTTCGAACAATCGAAATTATTTGTTTTATTATTTTATTTTAAGGCCATATACATATGTGGAATCTTGACAGAAAATTTTTTCAAAGTTGTTTTTTATAGAAAATTTTGTCAAAATGTTATTTCTATAAAAAATGTTGTCAAAATTGTATTTCTATAGAAATTTTATTACTATAGAAATATTTGTTTCTATAGAAAATTTAGTCAAAATTTTATTTTTATAGAAAATTGAGTCAAAATATTGTTTCTATAGAATATTTTGCAAAATTTAATTTCTATAGAAAATTTTGCAAAATTTTGTTTGTTGCAAAAAATTTTTTTCAAAATTTTATTTATCTAAAAATTTAAGTCAAAATTTTATTTCTATAGAAAATTTTTCCAAAATTTTATTGTAATAGATTTCTTTATTAGAAAATTTGGTCAAAATTTTTTTTCTATAGAAAATTTTGCCAAAAGTTTATAGTAATAAAGGGTGGTTAAAATTTCAAGGGCCGATATTGATTTTGAATAAAACACAAACTATTTAGGAAATTATTGTAATTTTATTTTATTATGATATATTGGTATTACTCAATTATGTATGGAACAAAATATCGGCCAAATGGGCGCCGCGACCTCGGTGGCCCACCTTCATCCGATGGTCCAAATTTTGGATGACGCTGAGGCATAATGCCGTTAATTTGCCGAATTATCTCAACCTTTAGCTCTTGAATTGTTGCTGGCTTATCGACGTACACCTTTTCTTTCAAATAACCCCAAAGAAAAAAGCCCAGCGGTGTCAAATCACATGATCTTGGCGGCCAATTGACATCGCCATTACGTGAGATAACACGGCCATTGAATTAGTTGCGCAAAAGAGACATTGTTTCGTTAGCTGTGTGGCAAGTGGCACCGTCCTGCTGAAACCACATATCGTCCACATTCATATCTTCCAATTCGGGCCATAAAAAGTTCGTTATCATCTCACGATAGCGAACACCGTAACTGCCTGACCGGCCTCATTTTGGAAAAAATACGGCCCGATGATGCCGCCAGCCCATAAACCGCACCAAACAGTCACTCTTTGTGGGTGCATTGGTTTTTCGACAATCACTCTTGGATTCTCATTCGCCCAAATGCGGCAATTCTGTTTATTGACGAATCCACTGAGGTGAAAATGTGCCTCATCACTGAAGATGATTTTCTTCGAAAATTGATCATCCACTGTTGCCATGGAATCATTTAACACGTTGCTGGATTGTGTATCTCTCTATGGTTCAAATTGAGTAAGCCTGAAATAGAGAAATGTCAAATAAAATTCGGAAAAAAACTTGGCGTTTAGGTGTGTGTTTAGTCAAAATTTTGTTTCTGTAGAATATTTTGCAGAATTTTATTTACTACACAAACATTTTTCTAAAATTTTATTTTTATTGATAAGTTTTTCAAAATTTTATTTCTATAAGAAAAAATTGTCCAATTTTATTTCTATAGCAAAAAAACTGATACTCACTGCTATAAAAATGTATTCAAAATGTTGTTACAATAGAAATATTTTTTTCTATTAAAAATTTATTTCTATAGAAAATTTAGTCAAAATTTTGTTTCTATAGAATATTTTGCAAAATTTATTTCTATAGAAAATGTTTGCAAAGTTTTGTTTGCTACACAATTTTTTTTATTTGTATTTCTATTGATAATTTTTGCAAACTTTTATTTCTATAAAAATTTTGCCAAATTTTATTCAAAATTTTATTTCTATATATTTGGTCAAAATTTGATTTCTATAGAAAATTTTGCCAAAATTTTATTTCTGTAGAAAAATTAGTCAAACTTTTATTTACTAGACAAAAATTTTTCCAAAATTGTATGCTCACTGATACTCACTGCTAAGTCGAAAACTCGTAGAAATGACTCAAATTTTTCAATGAATGAACCATAAATTCATTTTTGCTAAATTGGCTAAACAGTTATAAATATTTCCCAAATATTGCCCAAGATTTTGTAGAAGTCTGATTTGAGATTTTATCAAAATTTAGATCTAAATACAAAGTTGTGCAGAGTATATTAAAATTGGCCCGCCCGACTTTAGACTTTCCTTGCATTTTTATTTTTTGTTAAAATTGTGTTAGGTCCCATAACGTTAGATTTAAATTTTAAGTACATAGATTTTGTAGAAGTATATACAATTTTGTCTAAATCGATTCAGATTCAAATTCATGCATATGGGAATATAAACCTTTATATAGCTCGCAACAAATTTAAAGGATTCGAGATAGTACCAATAATTTTGGTCCACAAATACATATCCTGTTGCTATCTTCTCATATTATGATGGGTATTTATATCATTATTTTCTTTATTAAACATTGCCCTAAATTTGAAATATAGAGTTCAATTGGCATCTAATGTGAAATTAAGACCTTTTTTGCACACATAAATAAATACGATACTTTATTTCGATCTACTTACGGTACCCCCACAATATAACTACAAATTAGTGGTATTAAAATGAGATTTAGTTATATTACCCGAAGTCGACTCCGGAGTCGGAGTCGAGCTGATGAAAAATGCTGGAGTCGGAGTCGAGCAAAATTGGCTCGACTCCACAGCCCTGGTTATTCGTCTTAGAATTTCTCCCTGATGAATAATATATATACTTTATGTAATTGTAAATCGATATTTCGCTCTGTTACAAACGGAATGACAAACTTATTATATCCCCATCACCATTCTATAGTGATCGGTATAAAAATATTAGAGACACTCGTTGCAACGGTTATTATAAATTCAGATTTCAGAGTGGCAAAAATGCTACGACAATTGGTTCTAACGCATGCAAAACTGTATAACATATCATTATGGGGAATATTTGCAGCCTCCAAGACAGTCCAGAAGTCAAATGATGTTCGATTTGTATGGGGCTATATATAATCATGAACCTTCTAAGAGGCTCTGGTCAAAGTCAAATATTTGTATTAATTTATTATTGATGTAGGTCATTCGACCTTGTACTGAGTTTCTAGTCCATAAGTTTCGTTCGATTTCAACAAACGGACAGCCGGATATCGCTGGATCAACCCAAAATATATACTTTATGGGCTCTGATTTCAATAATTCGTTGTGTTACATACGGAATCACAATGTTTGCATACCCTCATTCTATGACGGAGGGTATCAAAAACACTCGATATTATTTCTTTACCGATTATATGTTGTAATCACCATTAAACCTATCAAACAAAAACATCTGGAAACAGGCAAAAAACATGTCATAAAATTAATTTCCAACCAGAAAACATTCAAAGCTAAATGGTGAATGGGCAAAATGACAACCGTTATAGAAGAAGGGGAAAAAACGACACAAAAATAAATCAAATCCCATTACGCTTTTATTTAATGCTGATTAAACATTCTTTCGCTTTTTAATATTATGCCACATAATCAATGTCTGCAATTTGTGTGAATGATTATCAAAGGATTTGCCAAAATGCCCCAAACAAAAAAGTGTTCAATAAATCTCATTTTGGTGTTGAACAAATACGTAGACAGATGGAGAAGTAAAACAAAAATCAAAATTAGAAAAATTACTGCAGTAAAACATTGTCAAGTACACGGTACTTCCCAATCCTTGAACATTTCGCAACGGATGTGAAGTGCAACTATGAATATCAATTAGAGAGTCGCAGGAGATAGTGACGGATGATGTTAGAGACAAGTTGTGAAATCGGCTTTTACTAGTGACCAGCGTTGACTACTCCAATTTTGACAAAATTTTCTATAGAAATAAAATTTTGACAAAAATTTTCCATAGAATTAAAATTTTGATAAAATTTTCTATAGAAATAAAATTTTAAGAAAATTTTCTATAGAAATAGCATTTTGACAAATTTTTTTTTCCATAAAATTGCATTTTTGACAAAATTTTCTATAGAAATAAAATTTTGACATTTTTTTAAGAAATTAAATTTTAACAAAATCTTCTATAGAAATAAAATTTTGACAAAATTTCTATAGACATAAGATTTTAACAAAATACTTCTATAGAATTACAGTTTTGACAAAATTTTCTATAGACATAAAATGTTAAAAAAATATTTCCATAGAATTACAATTGACAAAATTTTTCGTTAGAATTGGAATTTTAAGAAAATTTTCTATAGAAATAAAATTTTGACAAAATTTTCTATAGAAATATAATTTTAGAAAATTTACTATAGAAATGATACTTTGACAAATTTTTGTATAGAAATAGTTTTAGCAAAATTTTCCCATAGATTTGCAATTTTGAAAAAATTTTTCCATAGAATTAAAATTTTGGCAAATTTTTGTATAGAAATAAAATTTTAAGAAAATTTTCTATAGAAATACCATTTCGACAAATTTTTTCCATAGAATTGCAATTTTGACAAAATTTTTTATAGAAATAAAATTTTGACAAAATTTTCGATCGAAATACAATGTTGACAAAATTTTCTATAGAAATAGAATTTTAAGAAAATTTTCTATCGAAATAAAATTTTGACAAAATTTTTTATAGCAATATAATTTTAAGAAAATTTTCTATAGACATGAAACTTTGACAAATTTTTTTATAGAAATACAATTTTGACAAAATTTTTACAGAAATAAAATTTTAACAAAATCTTCTATAGAAATAAAATTTTGACAAAATTTTCTATAGACATAAGATTTTAACAATATATTTCCATAAAATTGCAGTTTTGACCAAATTTTCCATAGACTTAAAATTTTAACAAAATATTTCCATAGAATTACAATTTTGACAAAATTTTTCGTTAAAATTTTCTATAGAATTAGAATTTTAAGAAAATTTTCCATAGAAATAAAATTGTGACAAAATTTTCCATAGGCATAAAATTTTAACAAAATATTTCCATAGAATTACAATTTTGACAAAATTTTTCGTTAGAATTATAATTTTCACAAAATTTTCTATAGAATTAGAATTTTAAGAAAAGTTTCTATAGAAATAAAATTTTGAGTACAATTTGAGTACAATTTTTTAATAGAATTACATATTTCTCTAAAAATAAGAATAAGATAAGATAGTTATTTCGTAATTTTTTTTTTTGGCTCGAGCCTTATAGTTTAATTGCTATTTGGGAAGATAAAATATCTAATAGAAATCAGAGCAGTGCACTAAAATTTGTTGGTACAATTTAAAATTGCGTTCAACAGCGTCCATCGACTGCCGCAAATCTTTCAACGAAATGGCTGTGCAGTACAATATTCATCTAATATGGGTGCCTGGTCATAGGAACATACCGAGGAACTGCGAAGCGGATGAGTTAGCAAGGCTAGGAACTACCTTACATGTTCCAGGGAATCTGTTGGTATGCCTCTGGCTACCTGCAAGCTCTTATTGCGAGAGGTGATGACAAATTATGGCAAATGTTCGATGGTAGAAGTGCAAGGGTTGTAACGACACCAAGCAAATACGGCCCCATATAGACTTAAACCGCACACTAGATATTCTAGTGTTCTCAAAATTTCCGATATCATTCCTGAAATATGATATAACGGGTCGTTGCCGAAGTTTGGCAAAGATTCGTTGTTTGGTTGCAGGCAGATCAATATCGAAGATAAGCTATATGAGTCCATGTTGTGGTAACAGGTTGGCTAATAAATCCCCGGTCTAACAAAGAAAAACACATTTTTTTTTGTCAAAATTCGTTTTTATTATTCCACGTAGTTCCCTTCAAGAGCGATACAACGATTATAACGACCTTCCAATTTTTTGATACCATTTTGGTAGTACTCCTTCGGTTTTGCCTCAAAATAGGTGTCAGTTTCGGCGATCACCTCTTCATTGCAGCCAAATTTTTTCCCTGCGAGCATCCTTTGGGACAGATCTGGAGAATACGGTGGGTGGGGAAGCAATTCGAAGCCCAATTCATGAATTTTTGCCATCGTTCTCAATGACTTGTGGCACGGTGCGTTGTCTTGGTGGAACAACACTTTTTTCTTCTTCATATGGGGCCGTTTTGCAGGGATTTCGACCTTCAAACGCTCCAATAACGCCATATAATAGTCACTGTTGATGGGTTTTCCTTTATCAAGATAATCGATAAAAATTATTCCATACGCATCCCAAAAAACAGAGGCCATTACTTTGCCAGCGGACTTTTGAGTCTTTCCAAGCATCGGAGATGGTTCACCTGTCGCTGTCCACTCAGCCAACTGTCGATTGGACTCAGGAGTGTAGTGATGGAGCCATGTTTCATCCATTGTAATATATCGACGGAAAAACTCGGGTGTATTACGAGTTAACAGCTGCAATCACCGCTCGCATATCCAAATATTGATATCTTTAAGGCCTCTGCTATCTCGATCAACTTCATGCTACTGTCATTGTTGACGAAAATATTTGCATTACGTCAACCCATATAACACTTAAAACCATCGATCAAATTACCGTCGGCAATTTCACCCAAATAACTAAAACTTCATTAATGCACATGCAAAACTTCATTATCATCATCGGCATTAATGATCATCGATCACTTCATTAGCAGAGATCAATGCATAGTTTCTATTGTCTGTAACGTTTGCTATGCTTGCCCCCACTTCATCTTTGCCCTCACCACAGCATCAAAGCCTAAGCAACATCATCGCATATCGAACCCATTACTTAAGCAATGCATGCATCGGTTATTGTTGGGGATTGCAGAAAAGCAGGAAGCAGCTGTGTGCAGAACTATACTAACAAACATATATATTTACAATTAACACACGTTTGTATATGCAAATGCATTGATGTTGCAACATTGTCATCGAACATTGTTTACTTTATCATCGAACCTCGACATGTTTGATACATCTCTGCTAAATGAATATACAAACGTATGCAATGATATACTTTAAGTTTTACATTTATATTTATGTTCAATATATTTTTATGAGGTTTCAAGTATTGAATAGAAAATAAATTCTGTCTCTCCATTTCTGGCAGTCAAACAGTCAACAACTAAGTATCCTAATCTTTCTAATATTGTTAATTTCTATTTCAGAAAAATAAATAAAACTTGTCAACTCTTTTATTGAAGAAACTTTGCTTGATTCTTTTCTTGTTTTAATATTTCGGAAATAAAAGGGAAATTTCTCAACAGTCATTCAAAATCATTTTATGGATTTTTTTGATGTTTTCGTTGGTAACCACCTCTTTCGGGCGTCCACTGTCCTCCGTGCTCATTTCACCACGCTTGAATTTTGCATACCAATCAATTATTGTTGATTTCCCTGGGGCAGAGTCCGGAAACTCATTATCAAGCCAAGTTTTTGCTTCCACCGTATTTTTTCCCTTCAGAAAATAGTATTTTATCAACACACGAAATTCCTTTTTTTCCATTTTTTTCACAATAACAAACGTTTCTTCACAAAAGACGCTCTATCTCACAAACTAATTGACTTACAGACGCCGGTGAACCATCTCCGAAGCGTGGAAAGACTCAAAAGTCCGCTGGTCTCTGTTTTTTGGGATGCGCATGGAATAATTTTTATCGATTATCTTGAGAAGAGAAAAACCATCAACAGTGACTATTATATGGCGTTATTGGAGCGTATGAAGAAGAAACAAGTATATACGGCCGTAAGTTCGGCCAGGCCGAATCTTATGTACCCTCCACCATGGATTGCGTAGAAACTTCTAAGAAAGACTGTCATCCACAATCGATTTATTTGAGGGATATATATAACTATAGACGGATATGGACCTAGTTAGGCATGGTTGTTAACGACCATATACTAGCACAATGTACCAAATTTCAACTCACTCGGATGAAATTTGCTCCTCCAAGAGGCTCCAAAACCAAATCTCGGGATCGGTTTATATAGGGTTATATATGATTATAGACTGATATGGACCACTTTTGGCATGGTTGTTAAATATCATATACGATGACCACGTACCAAATTTCAAGCAGATCGGATGAATTTTGCTTCTCCAAAAGGCACCGGAGGTCAAATCTGGTGATCGGTTTATATGGGGGCTATATATAATTATGGACCGATGTGGACCAATTTTTGCATGGTTGTTAGAGACCATATACTAACACCATGTACCAAATTTCAGCCGGATCGGATGAAATTTGCTTCTCTTAGAGACCTCGCAAGCCAAATCGGGAGATCGGTTTATATGGGGCTATATATATTTATGGACCGATGTGGACCAATTTTTGCATGGTTGTTAGAGACCATATACTAACACCATGTACCAAATTTCAGCCGGATCGGATGAAATTTGCTTCTCTTAGAGGCCTCGCAAGCCAAATCGGGAGATCGGTTTATATGGGGGCTATATATATTTATAGACCGATGTGGACCAGTTTTTGCATGGTTGTTAGAGACCATATACTAACACCATGTACCAAATTTCAGCAGGATCGGATGAAATTTGCTTCTCTTAGAGGCCTCGCAAGCCAAATTTGGAGGTCCGTTTATATGGGGGCTATACATAAAAGTGGACCGATATGGCCCATTTGCAATACCATCCGACCTACATCAATAACAACTACTTGTGCCAAGTTTCAAGTCGATAGCTTGTTTCGTTCGGAAGTTAGCGTGATTTCAACAGACGGACGGACGGACATGCTCAGATCGACTCAGAATTTCACCTCGACCCAGAATATATATACTTTATGGGGTCTTAGAGCAATATTTCGATGTGTTACAAACGGAATGACAAAGTTAATATACCCCTCATCCTATGGTGGAAGGTATAAAAAGTGTGAATTGGGCTTCGAATTGCTTCCCCACCCACCGTATTCTCCAGATCTGGCCCCCAGCGACTTTTTCTTGTTCTCATACCTCAAAAGGATGCTCGCAGGGAAAAATTTTGGCTGCAATGAAGAGGTGATCGCCGAAACTGAGGCAAAACCGAAGCAGGCAAAACCGAAGGAGTACTACCAAAATGATATCAAAAAATTGGAAGGTCGTTATAATCGTTGTATCGCTCTTGAAGGGAAGTATGTTGAATAATAAAAACGAATTTTGACAAAAAAATGTGTTTTTCTTTGTTACACCGGGGACTTATCAGCCAACTTGTTATTCCTTTCCGAATAAGAGGTATTTCTATTTTTTTTTATAGAAATAACATTTTAGCAAAGTTTTCTATAGTAATAAAATTTTTATCAAATTTTCTATAGAAATAACATTTTTACCAAATTTCCTATAAAAAAAAAATGTTCAATTTTTTTATAGAAACAACATTTTGGCAAAATTTTCTTAGTAATAACATTTTGGCAGCACTCCATGATTAGAGAGAAGTTCACCAATGTGGTATCACAATGGACTGAATAGTCTTAGCGAGCCTGATACATCGGGCTGTCACCTAACCTAACCTAATATTTTGGCAAAGTTTTCTATAGTGATAAAATTTTGACAAAATTTTGATCAATAACTTCCAATTTTAATTTTTGGTAAAATTTTCCTAAAACTTTGGTTGATTATTTTGGGCACTAATGGCAATCGTGGTGGTAGGTGAACTATTTTCATCATTTCTATATTTATGGAATATATTGTCCAAATCAGTGATGAACACTGATGAAATGATTTCGCAATTGTTAACCCAGCAAAAATTTTTGGATGTTTTTCCAAAGGCACAACTTTAAAAGTACTTCTAGAAGATGCACTCCCAATGATGTTCTTTATATTAACTACCCAGGAAGTTCTTTTAATTACATTTTTTCATAGGATGGGGGTATATTAACTTTGTCATTCCGTTTGTAACACATCGAAATATTGCTCTAAGACCCCATAAAGTATATATATTCTGGGTCGTGGTGAGTCGATCTAAGCATGTCCGTCCGTCCGTCCGTCCGTCTGTTGAAATCACGCTAACTTCCGAACGAAACAAGTTATCGACTTGAAACTTGCCACAAGTAGTTGTTATCGGTGTAGGTCGGATGGTATGGAAAATGGGCCATATCGGTCCACGTTTACGTATAGCCCCCATATAAAGGGACCCTCAGATTTGGCTTGTGGAGCCTCTAACAGAAGCATATTTCATCCGATCCGGCTGAAATTTGGTATATGGTGTTGCTATATGGTCTCTAACAACCATGCAAAAATTGGTCCACATCGGTCCATAATTATATATAGCCCCCATATAAACCGATCCACAGATTTGGCTTGCGGAGCCTCAAAGAGAAGAAAATTTCATCCCATCCAGCTGAAATTTGGTACATGATGTTGGTATATGGTCTCTAACAACTATGGACAAATTGGTCCATATCGGTCCATATTTATATATAGACCCCATATAAACCGATCTCCAGATTTGGCTTGCGAAGCCTCAAAGAGGAGCAAATTGCATCCGATCCGGCTGAAATTTGGAACATGGTATTGGTATATGGTCTCTAACAACCGTGCAAAAATTAGTCCATATCGGTCCATAATTATATATGGCGCCCATATAAACCGATCCCCAGATTTGGGTTGCGGAGCCTCAAAGAGAAGCAAATTTCATCCGATCCGCCTGAAATTTTGTACATGATATTGGTATATGGTCTCTAACAACCATGCAAACATTGGTCCACATCCGTTCATAATTATATATAGCCCCCATATAAACCGATCCCCAGATTTGGCTTGCGAAGTCTCCAAGAGAAGCAAATTTTATCCAATCCGGTTGTAATTTGGAACATGGTGTTAGTATATGATCTTTAACAACCGTGCCAGAATTTTTCCATATCGGTCCATAATTATATATAGCCCCCATATAAAACATTCTCCAGATTTGACCTACGGAGCCTCTTGGAGGAGCAAAATTCATCCGATCCGGTTCAAATTAGGCACGTGGTGTTAGTATATGGTCGCTAACAACCATACCAAAATTGGTCCAATCACACAAAAATTGGTCCATATCGGTTCATAATCATGGCTGCCACTAGAGCCAAAAATAATCTACCAAAATTTTATTCCTATAGAAAATTTGTCAAAATTTTATTTC
This sequence comes from Haematobia irritans, assembly GCF_050003625.1. Classification (NCBI taxonomy): domain Eukaryota; kingdom Metazoa; phylum Arthropoda; class Insecta; order Diptera; family Muscidae; genus Haematobia; species Haematobia irritans. The sequence goes on along the minus strand of NC_134397.1, from coordinate 205,176,435 downwards.
TATAGAAAATTTTGTCAAAATTTTATTTCTAGAGAAAATTTTGTTAAAATTTTATTCGGTTCATAATAAAATTTTCGTCATTGTCAAAATTTTATTTCTATAGAAAATTTTATCAAAATTTTATTTCTATAGAAAATTTTGTTAAAATTTTATTTCTGTAGAAAATTTTGTCAAAATTTTATGTCTACTTTTCAAACTGAATTATATACGTATTGGATCGATCTTTTTTGATTTAATATATACCACGTATGGACTTACATACAATTTAGAAGATGGTGTTAGGAGGTTTTAAGATACCTTGCCATCGGCAAGCGTTACCGCAACTTAAGTAATTCGATTGTGGATGGCAGTGTTTAGATGAAGTTTCTACGCAATCCATGATGGAGGGTACATAAGCTTCGGCATGGCCGAACTTACGGCCGTATATACTTGTTATAACTTGGTTTTTTCATAATTTTAATGGATAATCCTAATCCTTTTTTGTTTCAAATAGGTTAAAAATAGAGTAAGAATTTATAAAATGGTACAAATCATTTACATTTTGTCGACAAAAATTCTAAATCCAATCTGAAAAAATTGTGAATTTTTGAAAATATTTGAGGTCAAACGTTTTCGGCAAGCGTTAGAACCATTAAAAATTATAAAAATTATTTATTTGACAAAATATCACAGAATTTTTTAATGTACATCCAAAACATTGAATTCGCATCACACCTAAAGAAAAGATGCAAATTCTTTGCAACGGTTGTTGAAGTGGAGGACTTCTGTCCTATAACAAGCCTATGTTATATTCATCGCTTCTGCGTCAATTTGGCGCCACTTCCGGATCCAAAAACAACATTTTCATTACTTTTTTGGTGACACTTTTTTTTTTGCTGGGAAACTATGTCTTAGTAAAACTGAGTAAAATTATAAATTAGCCCTTGGGCATCCACAATAAAATTTTGTGTCCGTTTCTAGTCCAAAAATCTCCATTTGCACCCCTAATGTATGCCGTGGAATAAAGAGGAGCAATATTATTATACTGAACCAGTTTCCATAAAAAAAAAATCCCCACAAAACTCCCCAAATTTATGGAAATTCCCCACCAAATCCCCAACTCAAAAATTTCGTCTCCGTCCACAAAAAATATTCCCAATTTGTTGACAAACCCCAATACTGGCAACACTGATGACGAAAGGTATGCAAGATTTGTTCTTATGCAACAATTTGAGTGTTGCCTATACCAATAATAATTTGAAACAAACTAGATTTTAATGATGATCTCATGACAAAGTTTCTTAATTTTGTGAAATAAATTAGAAATATCCAAATCACTGTACCACAAAAAAAAAGCAAAACAAAAAATATGCAGTTGCATAGAAATTGCTTCATTTTATTTGAATTTATTATATGCAAATTTATTTTATAAATTTTTTGTATGTGATGTATTCACTGCTATGGCACTCTTTAAACACTAGGGACAGGAAGAAGGATGTGAAAAGTTATTCATGGCTATAAAATGAGCTCGCACAAGAACTTTTTAGGCGAAACCAAAACTTATAAATTTTTCATTTTCGTATCGCACAGTCCCATAGTAAACCAAGCAACTCGGGGGGAGCAACCGAACAGAGAGGGCTATGGCAGAGGTGCAATTGTATACCCTGTAGACATATTAATTAAATGCTGAAACAATAGAACTACGAAGCACTAGCAACACCAACACCAACATCACGAATAGTTATTGTCGCCATTTTTCCAAGCATTTTGAGCACAGATTGAGTCATGTGGTGCGAAGGACATAAGCACCAGCAGCAATAGCAAGTACCGACCATGACCAAGAAATGATGATGCACTAACAACCATCGCAAAAAAAATACAGAGACTTTTGCCAAACTTATGCTGCTTACTCTCATTGCATTGGTCTTGCAATTGCGAAAACTGTGAAAAGTTAAATTAAGCCAGGGAATCACTTCGCTAAGAACTGCAGCCATTTTTGGTAGTGGCCGAAATGACTGAAATGAGCTGGGTTGATGTTATAGTAAATACCCGTCGATATCTATGCTAAGACATTGTTAAGGACATTTTAAGACCTTTTCTTTAAAGCCAACCAAAATTGAGTAGAATATTTTTCTACTACTCGTTTTGTTGGGAATTTGGCCAGAATGCTAGTAGAAGGTCCTCTTCTACTCATTTTGTAAGAAAAAGAAGGAGCGCATTCCTTTTGAAATATATAAATTGCAAACTTTTGCATTTTATTTTTTGTTTTTTTATGAAAGTTTTCCAAAAAATAAAAAAGAAAAGGGAAGGGACTAAAGCATAGAGTTTTGCATAGATTCTGATTTTAGCCTTCATGCAGTTGATAAACTTTGAGCTGGCTCAGAGTCATTCACCCAAAATGAATTTTCAAAATTCATTTTATGTAGAAGAGATGACTTGTGTAGATAAATTGGTTTATAGTCGTCAAGAAAAATTTAATATCGAAAATTCCTTTTGCACAAGCACTGGACATTAAACTCAATTGAAGGTGGGAAGACGCTTATTACTGCCCTGCCAATGTTTGCAAATATATTAAATAAGTCTCCATACTCAGCATTCATAAGCTTTCTATTTTTTTTCTGCTTGCTTTGCATTCCAAAGATATAAAGCGAATTATAGACCGATGATGTCTTTTATCCAATTTTAAAATGGGGCCCGGTATGAAAATAGACACCAAAACCCAAATGGTGAAACAAAAGCCCAAATGTGGGGCAACATTTCATAATGAATATGAGCCCCAATAAAATGTAACCGAATCATGAAAATCAAACCCAAACTAAATTAGGGCTTATGTTATTTTCATTTTTATACCCTGCGCCACACTGTGGAACAGGGTATTATAAGTTAGTGCATATGTTTGTAACACCCAGAAGGAGACGAGATAGACACATGGTGTCTTTGGCAATAATGCTCAGGGTGGGTCTCTGAGTCGATATAACCATGTCCGTCTGTCCGTCTGTCCGTCCGTCCGTCTGTCTGTGAACACATTTTTGTAATCAAAGTCTAGGTCGCAATTTAAGTCCAATCGCCTTCAAATTTGCCACATGTTCCTAATTTGGGTCAGAATAGAACCCTATTGATTTTGGAAAAAATCGGTTCAGATTTAGATATAGCTCCCATATATATCTTTCGCCCGATATGCACTAATATGGACCCAGCAGACAGAGTTTTATACCGATTTGCTTGAAATTTTGTACAAACATAACACTTAGTCGTATAGTCAAGTGTGTAAAATTTGATTGAAATCGGTTCAGATTTAGATATAGCTCCCATATATATCTTTCGCCCGATATGGACTTATATGGCCCCAGAAGCCAGATTTTTGGCCGAATTTGGTTGAAATTTTGCACTAGGAGTACAATTAGTAATATAGTCATGTGTGCCAAATTTGATTGAAATCGGTTCAGTTTTAGATATAGCTCCCATATATATCTTTCGCCGGATATGGAGTAATATGGTCCTAAAAGCCAGAGTTTTGGCCTAATTTGGTTGAAATTTTGCACAGGGAGTAGATTTAGCATTGTAGCTATGCGTGCCAAATTTGGTTGAAATCGATTCAGATTTAGATATAGCTCCCATATATATCTTTCGCCCGATATGGACTTATATGGCCCCAGAAGCCAGATTTTTGGCCGAATTTGGTTGAAATTTTGCACTAGGAGTACAATTAGTAATATAGTCATGTGTGCCAAATTTGATTGAAATCGGTTCAGTTTTAGATATAGCTCCCATATATATCTTTCGCCGGATATGGAGTAATATGGTCCTAAAAGCTAGAGTTTTGGCCTAATTTGGTTGAAATTTTGCACAGGGAGTAGATTTAGCATTGTATCTATGCGTGCCAAATTTGGTTGAAATCGATTCAGATTTAGATATAGCTCCCATATATATCTTTCGACCGATATGCACTTATATGGACCCAGAAGCCAGAGTTTTATCCCGACTAGCTTGAAATTTTGTACATGGAGTACAATTGGTAGTATAGTCATGTGTGCCAAATTTGATTGAAATCGGTTCAGATTTAGATATAGCTTCCATATATATTTTTCGCCCGATATGGACTTATATGGCCCCAGAAGCCAGAATTTTGGCCCAATTTGGTTGAAATTTTGCACTAGGAGTACAACTAGTAATATAGTCATGTGTGCCAAATTTGGTTGAAATCGGTTCAGATTTAGATATAGCTCTCATATATATGTTTTTCTGATTTCGACAAAAATGGTCAAAATACCAACATTTTCCTTGTAAAATCGCCACTGCTTAGTCGAAAAGTTGTAAAAATGACTCTAATTTTCTTAAACTTCTAATACATATATATCGAGCGATAAATCATAAATAAACTTTTGCGAAGTTTCCTTAAAATTGCTTCAGATTTAAATGTTTCCCATATTATTAGCCGACTTAAATTTTGAGTCTATAGCTTTGTAGAAGTCTAGCTAATTCTGTCCAAATCGAGTGATATTTAAATGTATGTATTTGGGATAAATCTTTATATATAGCACCCAACACATTTGACGGATGTGATATGGTATCGAAAATTTAGATCTACAAAGTGGTGCAGGGTATAATATAGTCGGCCCCGCCCGACTTTAGACTTTCCTTACTTGTTGATTTAAAAGATTATGAGCAAATGGGCCTCGAGAAAATGAGGCCAAAACCCCAAATGAAACCGAGACCAAAACTCAAATGATGAAACCGGGGCCGAAATGTGGGGGGACATTTCAAAATGAGATTGAGCTCTATGAAAATAAATAAAATGTAACTGAATCGACCCCAAAACAAAATGTGGGCTCGTTTGCAGTTTTAATTTAAGAGATCATGTGAAAATGGGACCCGCTCTGAAAATGAGCTCCAAAACCCAAATGAAACAGAGTCTCAAATGTGCGGATATAATGAATATGTCATCTGTAAAAATAAACCCCAATAATATTTAACTGAATAATGAAAATCGACCAAAAAAAAATGGGCTCGTTACCAGTTTTGATTTAAAAGATCATGTGCAACTGGGATCCGGTATGTGAAAGGGTCCCATAACCCAAATGAAACAAGGCCACAAATGTGTGGAGATGCTTCATAATTAATGTAAGCCCCATGAAAATAAGCATAAATAAAATGTAACTGAAGCATTGAAATCGACCCCAAAATAAAATTAGGGTTCATTTTCAGTTTTGGTTTAAAATATCACGTGAAAATGACCCGCAAAACCCAAATAAAACTGGACAATAAATGGGGGGGGCGATGCTTCTTAATGCTTCTTAATGACAATGAGCCCCAACATAATGTAACTGAAGCCTGAAATTAAATTAGGATTAATTTTCTTTATCAATTTAAAAGGTCATGTGAAAATAACAATTAAATTAAAAATGTGTTATTGAGTAGGAATGTTTTGAGAATCGCATTAGCTCTTTTTGGACTATATCCATAGGAGAAAGTCCTAAATCCCGCTCGGAGGCCCGCCACTCAAGAAAACAAATCTGATGCGATACAATACTATTCTGATCAACAAAAGTGTGTATAATTGTCATTATTGTAAAATCCCACAATGCCAAAATAGACCCCACTTTGGGGTTTATTCTCAGTTGATATGTTGAAGTTTATTTTTATTGTGCAAGCGAGCCCAAAAAATAAAATAAAGTTACACCCAAAAAAATATAAAAAATATAAAAATTTGATGTTTTTGCCATACACGTTTTTCGGGTCCTATTTATTTCATTTAGGTTTTGGAGATAATTTTCATTTTCACTATTGTGACGAAAATGGGACCCGATATGAAAATATGCCCCATGAGCCCCACAGTCGAAATGTTGAAACAGAGGCCCAAATTTGGTGGCGCTTCATAATGATTATGGATCACATGAATGTGAGCCTCAACAAAATGTAACTGAAGCATGAGAACCGTCCCAAAAATAAAATGGAGGTTCATTTTTATCGTGGTGAAATTCTGAGTCGATCTGAGCATGTCCGTCCGTCCGTCCGTCTGTTGAAATCATGCTAACTTCAGAACGAAACAAGCTATCGACTTGAAACTTGGCACAAGAAGTTGTTATTGATGTAGGTCGGATGGTATTGCAAATAGGCCATATCGGTCCACTTTTACGTATAGCCCCCATATAAACGGACCCCCAAATTTGGCTTGCGAGGCCTCTAAGAGAGCAAATTTCATCCGATCCGGCAACCATGCAGAAATTGGTACACATACAGAATGCAGAAATTCGGTTCCATAATTATATATAGCCCCCATATAAACCGATCCCCCGATTTGGCATGCGAGGCCTCTAAGAGAAGCAAATTTCATCCGATCCGGATGAAATTTGGTACATAGTTTTAGTATATGGTCTCTAACAACCATGCAAAAATTGGTCCACATCGGTCCATAATTATATATAGCCCCCATATAAACCGATCCCCCGATTTGGCTTGCGAGGCCTTTAAGAGAAGCAAATTTCATCCGATCCGGCTGAAATTTGGTACATGGTGTTAGTATATGGTCTCTAACAACCATGCAAAAATTGGTCCACATCGGTCCATAAATATATATATAGCCCCATATAAACCGATCTCCCGATTTGGCTTGCGAGGCCTCTAAGAGAAGCAAATTTCATCCGATCCGGCTGAAACTTGGTACATGGTGTTAGTATATGGTCTCTAACAACCATGCAAATATTGGTCCATATCGGTCCATAATTATATATAGCCCCCATATAAACCGATCACCAGATTTGACCTCCGGTGCCTTTTGGAGAAGCAAAATTCATCCGATCTTCTTGAAATTTGGTACGTGGTGATCGTATATGATATTTAACAACCATGCCAAAAGTGATCCATATCAGTCCATAATCATATATAGCCCCATATAAACCGATCACGAGATTTGGTTTTGGAGCCTCTTGGAGGAGCAAATTTCATCCGAGTGAGTTGAAATTTGGTACATTGTGCTAGTATATGGTCGTTAACAACCATGCCTAACTAGGTCCATATAGGTCTATAGTTATATATATCCCTCAAATAAATCGATTGTGGGTGACAGTCTTTCTTAGAAGTTTCTACGCAATCCATGGTGGAGGGTACATAAGATTCGGCCTGGCCGAACTTACGGCCGTGTATACTTGTTTCTTTTAAATTAAAACACCGTGTGAAAATAACAGTTAAATGAAAGGGAAATTAAAATTGTTTTACTGAGTAGGAATGTTTTGTGAATCGCTTTAGCCCACTTTGGACTCTGTCCATAGGAGAAACTCTTCAACCCCGGTCGAAGGCACGCCACTCAGGAAAACATTCACAACAAAACAAAAAACTGTGTATAAATGCCTTTATTGTCAAATCCCACAATGCGAAAATAGGTCCCTCATGAAAAACACAATCCCAAAAAGAAAATTGGGGTTTAATTTCATTTGGGTTTATTTTTATAGTGCAAACATGACCTAAAAAAGGGGCAAACATGACCCAAAAAGTGACACCATTGTCAAAAAAAGGTCCCATTTGAAAACGAAACACAATCCCAAAAAGGAAGTTTGGACTTTATTTTCATTATGCAAAGAGGTCCCAAAAATAAAATTAAGTTACTCCCCAAAAACATAAAAATTTTGTATAGTTCTGTTCCACATAAGTTTTTGGGGTTCTACTTTATTTAGCTTTTGGGGATAATTTCTCATTTTCACGGCTGTGTCGATTTGTTTCTACTCCTTTGGGCGCATATTCCTTCATGGTTTTTCGAAGCGTTTTCACAACCCAATAATGATTCAATTAAGTCGAATATCCGTCTATGAAACCAATGCTTCTCAACAACAAAATTCTTCGTTCAAGGTTTTTGCGAACCTCTGTTCTTGGTTTCATAAACACTCGTTCGAGAGTTGAACTATTATGTTTTCCTTTGTGTAGCATACTTAAATATTTTCCTTTAATTTGCTAAATTTCCTTATCAAAATAAAACTTTAGACATGACTTACTCGTTCCCCGTACGACTTCCTTTTCAACTTCAATTCAGTGTTAGTGAATTGAAGATTCTTGTAAGTTTTCCAAAAAAAGAAACTTTTTGCAAATTAATTTTTTATACCAAATTCAACGTCATTATATTTGTAATTAAATTTAAAGAAAAACTAAGCAAGTACTGGCACATGGCCACTTGACTAAGAAAACTGAAAAACTACAAACACTAAATTATTAAAACAGAACAAGGAAACTACAAGGGTTGCAGATAGAAAAGTACAGAGTTTTCCCTCTTTTTGGTTACAGACAGTCTTTAAGTTTGCCAAAAAGGCATTGCTCGCTAGTACTAAAGAACATTTGTGCTGCCATTTCTCTATGGAATCTTTTCATCCGAAAACTTGTAAAACTAAAATTACTGGAATTTTTATTTTTGTATCGGAAAAAATGTAATTATCGACAACATCGAAACGAGGACAATTTTTCACGAAACAATGCAAACCAAAAGTAAGCAAAAAAACAACAAAGTTTTTAATTTTTATTAATAATAAACGACAATCTCTCTTTTTCTTCCCATACACTTTTGTGGCAAGAATAAAAGGGAATCCAACTAACTGTGTGGCCAAAAGCTACCATCCATAAAAATCTCTTTTTGCTTTAAATTCTCACAAAAAGAATTTAATGATGGAAAATATGGTCATGTTAAGGGCCATAAAAGGATTTATCCTAATGGATGGGTGTGACGAAGGTTGGGGGCATTGATATGGGTTTGAGTCTTTGTGGCAACAATTGCCAATTGGGAAAAATTTAATCCTTTTGTGTTTTTTTTATGATTCTAACAAAGCTTGTGCGTATCCTCTTAATCAATTGTACCGAACCAAAAATCACATTCAATAAAATGTTGCAAGGATTTTTTCCCGTATGGTTCCACTGACTTATGTAAGCAGCTGCGAGTTCATTATTTGGGTCATATGGTATTAAGTGACGCGTTCCAGCAGCTTGACCAAGAAGCGAAATATGCATCAATCACTTACTACACTGAAAAAAGTATTTACCTAATATGAAAGATTATCCAACCTAAATTAACTACTATGAACTAAGAAAACATGCAATTTAATTTAATTTAACTAAATAAAAAATGTAATTTAATTAAATAAACAAAAATATTTTTGATATATTGAATTTCTACACACAAAACAATTTTGTTTCTGTTTCAATCACGAAATTTATTGATCCAATTAATTTTTTAATTGAAATGTCTTCAATCATAGAAACGATAGTATCAATAAAAAAAAATAATTGAAAGCCAATTAAAAAATTAATTGATCCAATTAAAACATTAATTGATACTATTAATTTTTGTGATTTATTTTTGATTCAATTACAAAAATCGTTGAATAAATTGGAAAAAATTTGTTGATATAAGATATATAAAAACATGGACCGATTCACACCATATTCGACACCCCTCTTTGTGGACCTAAACTATCCCTAGATTTAAAATTTCAAGCGAATTAGATAAAAATCGCGGTGTTTAGCAGCCCAAAAAGTCAAATCTGGGGATCTGTCTATATTGGGGCTATACCACAACGTGCACCGATATACATCATATTCGCCACAACTCTTTGTGGATCTAAAATACCTTTACCTTTTGAATATCATACAAATCGTATAAAAATTGGGGTCTCTACAAGCTTAAGCAGTCAAATCGGGAGATCGCTCTATGTGGGGGCAATACCAAAACATGGACCGATACACACCATATTCGGCACAACTTTTTGTGGACCTAAAATATGTCAAGATTTTGAATGTCAGGCAAATCGGATAAAACTTGCGGTGTCAAGAAGTTCAATAAGTCAAATCGGGAGATCGGTCTATATGGGGGCTATACCAAAACGTGGACCAATACCTAACATATTCGACACACCTCTTTGTGACCCTAAAATATCGCTAGATTTCCTATTTCAGCCAAATCGCATGGAAATTGCGGAGTATAGGGGGGTCGGTTTATATGGGAGCTATATCAAAACCTAGACCCAATTTGACCTGCCTGCAGGCAAAATACGAGCTTAGCAAAATTTGAGCACGATAGCGTCATTATTGAAGGCTGTAGGGTGATTACAAAAGACCGACTGAGGAGCATGCTTATATCGTCTTACAATTTCTTCCTGATCAAGAATATAAATACTATATATAATGGGAAATCGATGCAAAAGTTTCTATAGAAATAAAATTTTGACAATATTTTCCATAGAAATAAAATTTTGACAAAATTTTCTCTAGAAATAAAATTTTGACAAAATTTTCTCTAGAAATAAAATTTTGGCAAAATTTTATTTCTATGTTTCTATGTTATAGGAATCAAATTTTAACAAAATTTTCTATAGAAATGAAATTTTGATAGAAATTTCTATAGAACTAAAATTTTGAGAAAATTTTCTATAGAAATAAAATTTTGACAATATTTTCTATAGAAATAAAATTGTGACAAAATTGTCTATAGAACTAATGTTTTGAGAAAATTTTCTATAGAAATAAAATTTTGACAAAAATTTTTGTATAAAAAATAAATTTGACAAACTTCATAATAGGTTTTTTATTTTTTTAAATTTGGTAGATTTGTGGTAAAATTTTCTTCAAATTTTGATAGATTATTTGAAAGTCAGATAGGTAGGCGCAAAGCAAAAAGGCATTCACAAATAAGAGATGTTATTCAATACTTTATTTTAAAGACGTTTTTAGTTTCGATTTGTGTAAAGACACAATCTTCGGAGCAATGTATGCTTTTTGTCAGTGTATCCCCTCAAGAAGTTAAATGAGGAGACCGGTCTATATTAGGATTATATGATTTAAAAATTCACGACGATCGGATAAAATTTGTGCCGTCTAGAAGCCCAAGAATTCAGACAGACGAAGAATACACTCCGCTGTAAAAGGGGAGGAGGAGGAAGGTGTCAGACGAAGATTCTACTTCGGTGAATTATACACCAAAAAATAGTTTTATGATACAATCACGAAATTAATTGATCCGATTAATTTTTAGTTGAAATGTCTTCACAATCATATAAATGAAATGAGTATCAATCACCGAAGTCAATTACAAAATTTATTGATCCAATTAGAAAATTAATTGATACTATTAATTTTTGTTTTAATTAAACAATTTGTTGAATCAATTAAATTTTTAATTGCATATTTCTGAAAATTCATATTTTGATGAACATTTTTTCTGTATAGTAGAAAGAGGGAAGTATCAGAGGACGATTATACTTTTCCGATGAAGGGGAAGGAGAGGAGTGTCAAACGAAAGTTATACTTCGCTGACGAAAAGGAAGGAGAGGAGTTTCAGACGAAGATTATACTTCGCAGATGAAGGGAGGAGTTTTCACACGAAGATTGTACTTCGCTAGAAGGGAAATCCTCTTTTGAGGATTCTGTTAATTTTACTTCAAGCTGAGATTTACTCTGCATAAACTAAAATTTGGGCTTAACTCTTTGGCGATCGCCAACCAGCTGTCTCGTTCTGCTGTTCAGCTATTGGTTTTATAGTCGTTTGGGTGCCCACGCACATCACAAGCCTGTTGTCATAAACAGCTGACTGCCCAACGGGTCATTGTCTCTCTAATCCAATGGATAGTTTATCCTCCTTCCTTTTCGTTACATTTAAAATAGAACTTGGAAGGAAACTATTAAATTTTCTTTTAACTTAAATAAAACAAAACAATCATTTAATAGGATAACTCACAAATTATTCTTCAATAATACTATTTCAAAGTAATAATATTAGAAAAACTAGACTTTCCTTCCATATGACTCTTGTGGGTAAAAACGAGCTGCATACATGGTTGCCACACGAGCAACCTACCAACATTTGGAGAAAATTTTACCAGAAAACTACCAAACAAACAAATCTTATTTTTTCTCTACAGAAAATTTTGTCAAATTTTTATTTTTATAGAAAAATTTGTCAAAATTTTATTTCTATAGAAAATTTTGTCAACATTTTATTTCTATCGAAAAATTTGTCAAAATTTTATTTCTATATAAAAATTTGTCAAAATTTTATTTCTATAGAAAAAAATTTCAAATTTTGTTTCTATAGAAAATGTTGTTAAAATTAGATTTCTGTAGAAAATTTTGTCAAATTTTATTTCTATTGAAAATTTAGTCAAAATTTTATTTCTATAGCAAAATTTGTCAATATTTTATTTCTGTAGAAAATTTTGTCAACATTTTATTTCTATCGAAAAATCTGTCAAAATTTTATTTCTATAGAAAAATTTGTCAAAATTTTATTTCTATAGAAAATTTTGTCACAATTTTATGACTATAGAAAAAATTTTCAAATTTTTATTTCTATAGAAAATGTTGTTAACATTTGATTTCAATAGAAAATTTTCAAAATTTTATTTCTATTCGAAATTTTGTCAACATTTTATTTCTATACAAAAATTTGTCAAAATTTTATTTCTATAGAGAATTTTGCCAACATTTTTTTCTATAGAAAATTTTGTCAAAATTTTATTTTTATATAAAAAATTGTAAAAAATTTTATTTCTATAGAAAATTTTGTCAAAATGTTATGCCTATAGAAAAAATTTCAAATTTTTATTTCTATAGAAAATTTTGTCAAAATTTTATTTCTATAGAAAATTTTGTCAAAATTTTATTTCTATAGAAAATTTTGTCAAAATTTTATTTCTATAGAACATTTTGTCAACATTTTATTTCTATAGAAAATTTTGTCAAAATTTTATTTCTATAGAAAATTTTGTCCAAATTTTATTTAAATGGGAATTTTGTGAAAACTGTACTTCTTTAGAAAATTTTATCAAAAATTTTTCTTTTATAGAAAATTTTATCAAAATTTTATTTCTATAGAAAATTTTGTCAAATTTTATTTCTATAGAAAATTTTGTAAAAATTTTATTTTTGTAGAAAAATTTGTCAATATTTTATTTCTATAGAAAATATTGTCAAAATTTTATTTCTATAGAAAATTTTGTCAACATTTTCTTTCTAAAGAAAATTTTGTTAAAATTTTTTTCTATAGAACAATTTGCCAACATTTTATTTCTATAGAAAATTTTGTCAACATTTTATATCTATAGAAAAATTTGTTAAAGCTTTATTTTTATAGAAAATTTCGTCAAAATTTTATATCTATGGAAAATTTTGTCAAAATTTTATGTCTATAGAAAATTTTGTCAAAATTTTAGTTCTATAAAAAATTTTGTCAAAATTTTATTTTTATAGAAAATTTTGGCAAAATTTTATTCCCATTGAAAATTTTATCAACATTTTCTTTCTAAAGAAAATTTTGTTAAACTTTTTGTCCATAGAAAAATTTGCCAACATTTTTTTTCTATAGAAAAATTTGTCAAAGCTTTATTTCTATAGAAAATTTCGTCAAAATTTTATATCTATGGAAAATTTTGTCAAAATTTTATGTCTATAGAAAATTTTGTCAAAATTTTATTTCTATAGAAAAATTTGTCAAAATTTTATTTCTATAGAAAATGCTGTCAACATTTTATTTCTATAGAAAATTTTATCAAAAATGCTCCTTCTGTAGCAAATTTTATCAAAAAAATTTCTTCTATAGAAAATTTTGTCAAAATTTTATTTCTATAGAAAATTTTGTCAAAATTTTATTTTTATAGAAAATTTTTTTGAAAAGTTTTTGTATATTGCAAAATCTACCAAACCAAACAGTAAAAAATTTTAATAGTCTTAAAGAGCCTGAAAATATCGAGGTGGCACAAACCTAATCTAAATCATTTCCGGACCACCCTTGTAATAAATAATTCTTTAATTATAAAATTGGTAACTGTACAAAGTCAACATCTGTTATGTAGTATTATTCCAAGTGACCCCAAGAACCTAAGCAACGACCAGTATCAGCTATGACACTGTAGGTCATAGTTATATCTGGCATTCATTTTGTGGACTACAAATTCCAGATGTCCCAACATGTCCAATGACAATAGAAACAACACACAAAAGGTCAAGACATATTTACATTTTCCTAAATATTATCTAAGACAGTTACAATAGAATTTATAAACTAGCATGATGGTAACTTTGTTTTCGGTTTCTTGTTTTCTTTTTTTTTCAAGAATCTTTTCGATATGAATAAATTTCAATGGAAACTGTTGTTGTTTTTGTTCCACTTCTCCCTTTTGGGGTTACACAGCATTAATGAATTGTAAATTTGTTGGGTTAACAAGAAGAAACTGTGTTTGTGCGTGTTGCCATACTTTGACTTTATGCTTGGTGAAAACTTCAAGCATGGCCAAAAAGTTTGGCCATAATACAAAGCATAATGTGGTATTAAAACTTAACTTGCAGGACTTTTAAAAAGATATCAAATATCCATTCAATCAACAGCAGCAAGTTGGGTTTGATCCATGTGACCATCAACGAATGGGTTGATTCGACGGATGAAAATGACGTTGATGATGACGACAATGAAACGATAAAGACACTCACTGACATTGTGATAGTCTTTATGGCTTTTTAATCTCCAACAATAAATTTAGCCCAAAAGTATGCAAATAAATTTCAACTTTTATTAACCCCAGTGCCTTAAAGTATGCCAACACTGTTATTTTAAAGAGAACAGTATTTATTTCTTTATAAAACATTTTTTTCTATCTCACTGTATTTGTTAAGCTCTGTGGCATATGTTAAGCACTTGTGTTTATAAAGAGTTTTAGAGGATTTTAGGATTAAGTTTTTTTGTTCGTTTTTCCAGTAACAGCAGACAAAAACAAAAAAATAATAATGAAAATTATCTGGGTTAATTTATTCAATGTACTGTGTTACTTTCCCTAAATTGTCTATGAAAATGGTGGTTGGTGTTACTTTTAGACTAGGATGAAGTGTATTACCATCTAAGAGTTTATGAAAATTTTGTTATGTTGATTATCATAATCCAAACAAAAAAAATTTTTTTTTAAATATTGTATTAATTAACTTCGTTGGAGAATCTTCGGGAACTTTTAAGACTAAATCGTCTTCGTTTTTTGTAATGTGTTTATTTATGTATAATTAACACATTTCCTAGAATAGAATCAACAAAGATATTATATTTTCGTATGCTTAAGTTAAATAAATCCTCTTATATTGAAAAGTATTGCGATTTTTCATTCATTAAAAAAACCTTTGTAGGGTATCAGAAATTTTATCGCAAATGATTTTAAAGGATCAATGGAATAAATGGTACACTCAAAAAAAGTGAACTCTCTATTTCACTAAAGCCATATTAACTTTATATTAGTTCATAGAATCATTATGTTTGGAAAAATTTTATTTTAGTCAAATAATTTTTTGCGTATGTTAGTTAAATGAACTAAAAAACGAGAAAAAGTTATACACAAATAAAGCATAAAGATTTCCTAATTTCGTATTTCTTACAAAATAGTTCATTATTTCTTTAAATTTGTAAATTTTACCAAAAATGTGTCCATCATGAACTTCGTATGTCACTAAAGACATTCTTGCAATCTTGAACTCCAAGATTTCTCTTAAAACTACAAAATTTTCTTTAACTACTGAAAAAATTTAGTTATGTCTAATAAATTTTCTTGAATTTGTCGAAAAATATTTACTTATTTTTGCCATATCGGAGTGATGCCAGCGCTTGTAATACCGTTTAGTTAAAATTTTCTAAAAAAGTTCCAAATTTTCTAAAATTAATCGAAAGTTATCTTTCCTGGTGGGTTCACTGTTTTTTCAGTGTATGATATGAACATTTCTGTTCGGATTCCGGCACCAAATTTTATATTTAGTTGAAAATGTTTGAATCACAAAAATTATAGTAACTATCAGCCGATCAGTTAGGCCATGAGTCATCGATTGCTACAAGTGTAATGAGAAGAAACAATGTCTTAGCTATTCGGCGGATGGCGTAGGACTTTCCATTTGAGTGTTTCCAATTAAACTTTTACAGATTTTGCAACTCTTCCAGATATTATGACCTAGGTCACAATTTAAGCTTAAATTGTAAGGGCCGATGTTGAATGTGAACCACATCTAAACGCCAAGTTTTTTTTCCGAATTTGATTTGACGTCGTGAATGGGCAGAATGGTTCCAAGAAAGGGCAATGGATGGATGATAAATTTTTCGAAGAAAATCATCTTCAGTGATGAGGCACATTTTCACCTCAGTGGATTCGTCAATAAACAGAATTGCCGTATTTGGGCGAATGAGAATGCAAGAGTGATTGTCGAAAAACCAATGCACCCACAAAGAGTGACTGTTTGGTGCGGTTTATGGGCTGGCGGCATCATCGGGCCGTATTTTTTCCAAAATGAGGCCGGTCAGGCAGTTACGGTGTTCGCTATCGTGAGATGTTAACGAATTTTTTAGGGCCCGAATTGGAAGATATGGATGTGGACGATATGTCGTTTCAGCAGGACGGTGCCATTTGCCACACAGCTAACGAAACAATGGCTCTTTTGCGCAACAAATTCAATGGCCGTGTTATTTCACGTAATGGCGATGTCAATTGGCTGCCAAGATCATGTGATTTGACACCGTTGGACTTTTTTCTTTGGGGTTATTTGAAAGAAAAGGTGTACGTCGATAAGCCAGCAACAATTCAAGAGCTAAAGGATGAGATAATTCGGCACATTAACGGCATAGAACCTCCATTATGCCTCAGCGTCATCGAAAATTTGGACCATCGGATGAAGGTGTGCCACCGAGGTCGCGGCGCCCATTTGGCCGATATTTTGTTCCATACATAATTGAGTAATACCAATAATAAATAAAATTACAATAATTTCCTAAATAGTTTGTGTTTTATTCAAAATCAACATCGGCCCTTGAAATGTTAACTATCCTTTATCATGATATGCCCGGCTCAAACACATAAAGTTAGTTGGATACAAATCTCCTGGGATCGTTTCATTCAGCAGCTCACAGAACACCATACTCAGCTGGTCTCACCAAATACTCGGCATAAACTTCATTTCCATGGATACACACAAAAAAATATCAATTAATTTGATTGTCAATACAATTAAAATTATGTTTAAATTTGAGCTAACAACGTATTTTGTAAATACAATTACGATTTTAGTCACTTTAGCAACTAATTTCGTTATATCAACAAACATTTTGTTATATCAACAAAAATTTAGTTGAACTTCAAATTTTTCTGTAACAACAATTTATTGTTAGCTCAAAAATTATAATATTATTTTGTGTGTATTCAGCTTTGTCGTCGATGGTGAGGCATGGCCTTTGGAGCAGCTATTCGCAAGCTTTGCACAAATCACGGAAGGTACGGAACTTGACATATTAAAAGCCAAGAAACAACTATGTGTCTTATACTTCGGGCAAATGGATCATACCCAGCAAAATATATTTGTAAATTTGGAAGCAGTAAAATTATAGTGCCCATATATAAGCACTACTTTTCTTCACAACATTTTCAGTGTAGAATACAGCGTTTCATTCCATACAAATAAAGGGTGATACGGTCAAAATTTGGTCAAGTTAAAATGCGTGTAAATCGGTGAAATCGTTTATTTAAAAGATCAAATTAAATTTCTTTTTCAAGTTCAATTAGTATAAAATTCAGGAAAAATATTCAGTTAGGCTTTCGCTTTTCCAAATCCGAATTGCCGGGCCTCACGCTTGACACCTGCCATCATATTTTGTACAGCCACCTTGTCAACCTTCTTCGCCGCAGAAAGCCAGGGGGGTTACTCTGTATTGCGATACGAAAGCAAATGCGATGCGATAGTTAAATGCGTTAAGAGTACAATTCGGTACTCTGTATCACTTGCGCAAACGCTTTCGCAAAGTAAACTGAAAATATGGTAACGCTTTAGCAAAATAAAGCGAAAATATGACAACGCTGGCTGCACAATGTAAACAATAACGAAAATGATAAAAAGAAATGTCAAAAAATTGTAAATAAAAACATTTTAAACAATCTTCCGTTCGGTGCGTGTTCTTTTAAAACTTGCTAATCGTTTATAACAAAAAAGTAATAATTATGGATTCGATAGCGTTATGGTTTGAAGAAAATTAACATGAACGAATTACAAGAAGAATTTTGCGAGATCGGTCAAATATACTCTCCCTAAGTGACCACGGGTAAGAAAATGGAAACTCAAATTATGTGACAAACGTTTTCGAATATTTCATTTTTATAGATTTCGTCTTAATAAAGATGCGTTTATGTATGTATTAAACGCTATTAAAGACGACCTTGTCGTTCCAAATAAATCCACAGCCATTCCAACTCCAATAAAAGTGGCCGCTGCTTTGAAATTGCTTGGACAAGGTGGTTATCTACAAATCGGCCAAGACCATCTTTTAGGACTATCAGAGCAATCTATGTCGCGCTGCTTACAAGAAGTTTGCGAGGTGATTGAACGAATACTTTGTCCCAAGCACATACAATTTGAGGTAACTGCGGAAGAGACCATAAAGTCTACCAAAGTTTGGAACTGACGTTGCTGTGTCTGTAACTTTTTTGGTTTTTCCCTAAAACAATAAACAATTTAGATACAAATATAAAAATTTAATTGTGCTTACTTACATATTTGTTACTTTGCGATTGCTATTTTGTTTGCGCACGATTTTTGCGATCAACGAACGAGTTTGACATACGCTTTCGCATTATAGAGTGCGGTGATGCCAGATTTGCGAAAACTAGATGCGCAAGGTAGATACGAATACGAATTACTGAGTACCAATTACTAGATTCGCGACAATTTTTCTTACGCATCGCAATACAGAGTAACCCCCCAGTTTGCCTTGAACTGCTGCTTGTCCTTAGCAGTTTTTTGGTCTTCTTTAGGTTCCGCTTGACAATAGCCCAGTATTTCTCAATTGGGTGGAGCTCTGGCGTGTTGGGAGGGTTCTTGTCCTTGGGAACCACCTGCACGTTGTTGGCGGCGTACCACTCCATGGCCTTTTTACCGTAATGGCAAGATGCCAAATCCGGCCAAAACAGTACGGAACAACCGTGTTTCTTCAGGAAAGGCAGCAGACGTTTATTCAAAGACTCTTTCACGTAAATTTCTTGGTTGACAATCCCGGAAGCTATGAAAATGCTGCTTTTCAAGCCACAGGCTTGCCAATCCAGATATTTCTTTGCGAACTTTGATAGTTTTATGTGCTTGAAAATATCATCTACCTTTCCCCTTCCTTTTGCCGTATAAAACTCCTGTCCCGGAAGCTGCTTGTAGTCGGCTTTGACGTAGGTTTCGTCGTCCATTCCCAAGCAGTCAAACTTCGTCAGCATCGTCGTGTACAGCCTCCGGGATCGCGCTTTGGCCGTCGTATTTTGTTTATCATCGCTACCTTCTTGTAAGTCGATAGTCCGGCTCGTTTTTTAGCTCGATGCACGGTTGTAGACGATACACCCAGCTTATTTGCGGCATCTCGGAGAGAGAGGTTAGGGTTTCGCTTGAAACTACAGGCAACTCTCTTTGTCGTCTTAGCGGCTTCCGGTTTTCGATTTCCCCCCGTTCCAGACTTCCTGGCTGTCGAAAAAGTTCCCCAAACACTTTAATTACATTTGTAACGGTTGATTTGGCAACTTTTAGCGATTTTGCCAGCTTTGCGTGCGAGTAGCTCGGATTTTCGCGATGCGCGAGCAAAATTTTGATACGCTGCTCTTCTTGCTTGGACGGCATTTTGACAACTGAAGAGTGAATTCCAAAATCAAAATAGGAGCAACTATCTACACACACACACACACATTCAAAATGAGGGGTGTTCAGGTTTTTTAAATGCAAAATTGAAAGAAATACGTCAAGTTTATATTGACCAAATTTTGACCGTATCACCCTTTATATGGGGACTATATCAAAACTTGGACCGATATAGCCCATCTTCGAACTTGACCTGCCTGCAAACAAAAAACGAATCTTCAGGACGATAGCGCCATTATTGAAGGCTGTAGCGTGATTACAACAGACAGACAAACGGACATGTTTATATCGTCTTAGAATTTCTCCCTGATCAAGAATATTTATACTTTATACAGTCAGAAATCGATATTTCGATGTGTTACACACGGAATGACAAACTTATTATACCCCCATCACCATTCTATATAAAAAAGAGGTAAGTGATCTCTCTGAGCTAAACATGGAGAGAGGAAAGTTAACCACACACAGAGAAAGAATACGATCACTCCAAACATGTTCTAAGAGAGAGAATGTTATCAACGACAACCGTATCAACGAATCGTCAACGAAAAACTCGAAACGATGATATATGTTACACTGATCTGTCATTGACGTCGTAACAATGAATCAGCATCGACAACCAATCAACGACTTATTAACCCAGCATACTCGTACATTGCATGACAATTACAACCATTATACACCCAGAAAAAAGTGTCTTCGAAATTAAAGGAAAAAATGTTCATCAATTTAGTTTAGCCATTTTATTTCCATTCAGTTAAATTTTTGTGTCAAATAATAAAATTTACTTGTTTCAGTAAAAAAATCCTAAACTGAAAGCAGTTAGGAATAGTTCATTAACTAGAATAAAGCATGTAATTTTACTAATACTGTTTTCTTCGCTGGGTATAAGAATTTACTACTGAACAAGAAAATTTTATTCACTGATAACAAAGCATTCGTAAAAATAAACAAAAAGCGAACTAAAACCAAGTTTCTTCAAATTTAGTAAAGTTTCTTATAAAATGATAAATTTATTTATTTATTTTATTTATTTATATTCCTACTATGAAGTATTCAATCCTTTCAAAACTTAAGGAAACACATTTATTAGAATATAGGAAAATTTCCTACATTTCTTTTATCTGCCTGTAATCGATACCTGTCATCGATATGTTTGCGCGTGGGTTGTTTTTTAGTTGGAATCGCGTTGTTATGGTATACGGAGAGATTGTTAAAAAATAAATATAATATAATAAAAAACAAATAAAATATATAAAATATTTGTTATTTTAAATTAGTGAGTAAAATTTTGTTTTTTTGAAAATTGGTTTATAAAAAAAGAAAACACCAGCAGAATAACAACCCCTTCATTCGACTTCATTTTGGAATCTTCGATTATCAGGTAATATTCAGTGACGCTAACCTTTTGTGAAAAAATTGGTTTAAGATTTTTTGTTTATATTTGTAGGTATTGAAATTGTAAAAGGTGGACAAAATTGCTAGCAGCAACTTATTCAAAGTTAAAGGTACTAGAAGAAGAAAAAAATGTGTTTTAATATTTCAAGGCCAGTCGATGCTGTTGATTCTAAATAAATATATTTAATATATTAATAAAACATGTCTTTTATTGAAGAAAAAATTGCCTATATAAATAAATAAAATTTTATTTAAAAACGAAGATAAGCAGTTCTAATTTTGAAGTAAAAGGTTTACCACAAATATGTAAGATTTATCCAAATGAATGAAAAATGTTCAATAAAATCATTCCATATATGACTTCAATTCAGTAAAATTTTTTCATTCTGTAGTATAGTGGTACATAAATATAGGAAGATGTTAACTAATGTATGTAATGCATTCTACCTAATTTCTACGAAAATCATATCGTTCAAACAAATAAAAATGTCTTTGGCGCTATACGAAGTTCAATTTTCTTCACAATAAGTTCATTTTAACTTAAAGAAGAGGTCACTTTTTTCTGGGTGTACGTTTAAAAGGGATATATAAATAAACACCTGCTCATAAAATCATGAACGTTCAGTGTTGAATTTTTATAATCGTTCGATTTTCGTTTTGGTGAACATTCGTTCACGAATTTACAACTTGAGTTTTTCTTTTAGTACTGATATGGATTAGCGTTTCCAATCTTGCCCCGACATATTAAAACCGATCTGGCGATCTAATATCTTTAATGAATTTTTGTATACAATCCATATCTATATAGGGTACAAAAGGTTCGAGTTGGGCTTTGTTCTGTATATTCTTCTTGAAGTATTTCGTATTTAACGTTTCACATTTAATCTCTCAATATTTTCTCAGACAGATGTGAAATAACATGTCAATTTATTTGATATCATTCCACAAGCTATCCGCATCCAGTAGAATGGTGTTACAATTTGTTTTGCTTTTTTTTTTTGAAAGCATCATATTGTATTACCAAAAAAAGTCAAACACGGTAGCCTTTAATCGAAACCAGAACAATATTTATTCAACTCTTGCTGATATATTTTATGAGCGATTTTTTTCTTCTGTTTTACCCAATGAAATGAAATACCATTGGCTTTTATTAAATTGGATTTAACATCAGAATGGAATTTTTGTATAAGAACGATTTATTACAACGTCATTATTTATTTAAAGCGGACCACAAGGCACAGAGCACCAAAAAACAGTAACCAATAAAAAAATTACGCTAAAATAAATATACCAAAAAAGAAACAAATACCCACAAAAGGATTTGAAAGTAGGCGTGATGACTGTGGAGAAAATTCACACGAAAAGATTTCAGATATCAAATGAAAATCTGTTTGTGTTAAGAGCCTGAGTCAAAGGGAGGAACAACACCCACGGGATTTATTAACAAATTCTAAAGCTGGTTAGTTTTTTCACTGTTTGAGTTGCTTTTGGTTTTTTTAGCCTGACGCTGTCAGCCTCTTGTCTCCCGTTAGGGGCATCAACATTATTTGCAGCATTTTATTTCCCCTTTCATTTGGGCTGCTATTAAATTTGTGAACATAGCGAAATAAATGATGGGCTTTAGTCTATTTGATGATTTTTGTTTTTTTTTTCTTTGCATTTTATGAGGTTGTTAAACATCATAGCCGCATCACTTAATATTTAAGCTGGAGATTAAAGCTTTTATCAATGAATTTGCCAATGCGTAAAACAATAAAATGGTTCAAAAAATTTCAATTGACAAAGTGGCTTCTATAGAATTTTTTTCGCGGAAATTTTAAATTATATGCTAAAAAGAAGTTAAGATTATTGATTTTGCGAGTTAGTGGTAAAGTATTTAAAGGAATTACCTTTTTTTAATTTTAATTCCATTTCTTTTACCATATTCTTATTTTTAAGAATTTCGTTTTGTTTGAGAACAAGAATTATCTTATCTTATTATTCCTGGGAAAGTGGGATTTTTCCGGATATTTCATAAAGGGAAACCTTCTTTGATACGGCATGTATATTAGACATTGCAACAAATTAGAAATAATCTAAGGCTAGAGTTCTAAGATGTAATGTGCAAACCTAAATATGTATTTTATTTTAACTTGATAGAAGGCCAAAAAGTAATACGAAAAGAAATATTTTCTAATACAAAAATTTTACAATGGTAAAGAGAGACTTTTCTTTAAAGTTATTAAACGAAGACTGAATTTAACGTGAGAATTTTTGTGCCATTTAACAAAATAAATTATTTTATATATACCTCTCTATTTAGACTAAATCAAATCAATGTACTAAACATCACTTTTTGTAGTATTGGGATTTTATATAAAATATTGTAATGAAAAAAAAAAAAAACAAGTACATACGGCCGCAAGTTCGGCCAGGCCGAATCTTATGTACCCACCACCATGGATTGCGTAGAAACTTCTACGAAAGACTGTGATTTAGTCCATACATGGTATATATTAGACAAAAAAGTTATGTATAGTTAAGTCTACAAATAATTACGAATCGATATGGACTTTTTGTACGTAGAGAGCCAGAATTGAAATATGGGGGTCGCTTATATGGGGGCTGTATACAATTATGAACTTGATATGGACCAATTTTTGTGCGATTGGGGATCGATTTATCTGAGGGCCATATATAACTATAGACCGATATGGACAATGTACCAAATTTCAACTCACTCGGATGAAATTTGCTCCTCCAAGAGGTTCCAAAACCAAATCTCGGGATCGGTTTATATGGGGCTATGTACGATTATGGACTGATATGGACCACTTTTGGCATGGTTGTTAAATATATACTACCACCACGTACCAAATTTCAAGCTGATCGGATGAATTTTGCTTCGCCAAAAGGCACCGGAGGTCAAATCTGGGGATCGATTTATATGGGAGCTATATATAATTATGGACTGATAGGAACCAATTCCTGCATGGTTGTTGGATACCATATACTAACATCACGTACCAAATTTCAACCGAATGGCAAGAATTTTGCTCTTCCAAGGGGCTCTGGAGGTCAAATCTGGGGATCGGTTTATATGGGGCCTATATATAATTATGGACCGATATCGACCAATTTTTGCATGGGAGTTTCAGGCCATATATTAACACCACATACCAAATTTCAACTGAATCAGATGAATTTTGGTCTTCCAAGAGGTTCCGGAGGTCAAATCTGGTGATCGGTTTATATGGGGGCTATATATAATTATGAACCGATGTGGACCAATTTTTGCATGGTTGTTATAGACCATATACTAACATCACGTACAAAATTTCAGCCGGATGTGGACCAATTTTTGCATGGTTGTTAGAAACCATATACTAACACCATGTACCAAATTTCAGCCGGATCGGATGAAATTTGCTTCTCTTAGAGGCCTCGCAAGCCAAATTTTGGGGTCCGTTTATATGGGGGCTATACGTAAAAGTGGACCGATATGGCCCATTTGCAATACCATCCGACCTACATCAATAACAACTACTTGTGCCAAGTTTCAAGTCGATAGCTTGTTTCGTTCGGAATTTAACGTGATTTCAACAGACGGACGGACGGACGGACATGCTCAGATCGACTCAGAATTTCACCACGACCCAGAATATATATACTTTATGGGGTCTTAGAGCAATATTTGGATGTGTTACAAACGGAATGACAAAGTTAATATACCCCCCATCCTATGGTGGTGGGTATAAAAAAAAAAACAAAAAACAGAAAAACGTAAACAATAACAAGTATATACGGCCGTAAGTTCGGCCAGGCCGAAGCTTATGTACCCTCCACCATAGATTGCGCAGAAACTTCTACTGAAGACTGTCATCCACAATCGAATTACTTGGGTTGCGGTAACACTTGCCGATGGCAAGGTATCTTAAAACTTCCTAACACCGTAATATACACCACATAGTCCATACGTGGTATATATTAAACTACAAAAGGCCGATTAAATACGTATATAATTAAGTTTAAAGTTACTATAGAAATAAAATTTTGACAAAATAAAATTTTGACAACATTTTCTATAAAAGTAAAATTTGGAAAAAAATTTCTATAGAAATAAAATTTTGACAAAATTTTCTATAGAAATAAATCTTTGACAAAATTTTCTATAGAAATAAAATTTTGAAAAAATTTTCTATAGAAATAAAATTTTGACAAAATTTTCTATAGAAATAAAATTTTGACAAAATTTTCTATAGAAATAAAATTTTGACAAATATTTCTATAGAAATAACATTTTGACAATGTTTTCTATAAAAAGAATATTTTGGTAGATTATTTTTGGCTCGAGTGGCAACCATGATTATGGACCGATATGGGCCAATTTTTGTGTGATTGGAGATCGGCTATATGTAACTATAGACCGATATGGACCAATTATGGCATGGTTATAAGCGGCCTTATGCTAACACCACGTTGCAAATTTCAACCGGATCGGATGAATTTAGCTCCTCCAAGAGGCTCCGGAGGACAAATCTGGGGATCGATTTATATGGGGGCTATATATAATTATGGACCGATATGAACCAATTCTTACATGGTTGTTAGAGACCATATACTAACACCACGTACCAAATTTCAACCGGATCGGATGAATTTTGCTCCTCTAAGAGGCTCCGGAGGTCAAATCTGGGGATCGGCTTATATGGGGGCTATATATAATGGTGGACCGATATGGACCACCTTTTGCATGGTTGTTAGAGACAATATACTAGCACCACGTACCAAATTTCAATCGGATCGGATGAAATTTGCTTCTCTTAGAGGCTTCGCAAGCCAAATCGGGGGATCGGTTTATATGGGGCTATATGTAATTATGGACCGATATGGACTAATTTTGCACGGTTGTTAGAGACCATATACTAACACCATGTACCAAATTTCAGCCGGATTGGGTGAAATTTGCTTCTCTTTGAGCAATCGCAAGCCAAATTTGGGGGTCCGTTTATATGGGGGCTATACGTAAATGTGGACCGATATGGACCAATTTTTGCATGGTTGTTAGAGGCCATATACTAACACCATTACCAAATTTCAGCTGGATCGGATAAAATTTGCTTCTCTTAGAGGCTCCGTAAGCCAAATCGGTGGATCGGTTTGTATGGGGGCTATATATAATTATGAGCCGATGTGGACCAATTTTTGCATGGTTATTAGAGACCATATACTTACATCATGTACCAAATTTCAGCCGGATCGGATGAAATTTGCTTCTCTTAGAGGATTCGCAAGCCAAATTTGGGAGTCCGTTTATATGGGGGCTATACGTAAAAGTGGACCGATATGGCCCATTTGCAATACCATCCGACCTACATCAATAACAACTACTTGTGCCAAGTTTCAAGTCGATAGCTTGTTTCGTTCGGAAGTTAGCGTGATTTCAACAGACGGACGGACATGCTCAGATCGACTCAGAATTTCACTACAACCCAGAATATATATATATATATATATATATATATATATATATATATATATATATATATATATATATATATATATATATATATATATATATATATATATATATATATATATATATATATATATATATATATATATATATATGTATATATATATATATATATATATATATATATATATATATATATATATATATATATATATATATATATATATATATATATATATATATATATATATATATATATATATATATATATATATATATATATATATATATATATATATATATATATATATATATATATATATATATATATATATATATATACCTTATGGGTTCTTAGAGCAATATTTCGATGTGTTACAAACGGAATGACAAAGTTAATATACCCCCATCCTATGGTGGAGGGTATAAAAAAATGTTCTCATGACGTCAGATTTCACTCCTGATACCTGCTATAAAGGGTCGCTGCCTGATAGGCGATTTTGTAAATACTATTGGCGCGAAGTATAATGACTACTGTATGAGCTGTCATGATACGGAGGAAAAGGAATCAATTAAACACCTCTTGTGTGAGTATCCTGCTTTTTGTGTGCGGCGTAAGCGAATTTTAGGGGCATATAGCTTTAGATTACTGACGGATCTGGAAAACGTTAACTTAAGCAGTCTGCTAATGTTTTTGAAACAATCTGGTGGGTTCAACAGAAGAAAATAATCGAGAAGGTTCAGGCGTTAAAAGTAGAAGTGGCCATATGTAATAGGTACTTTTAGTTAATGTGGTATCGCAATGGACAGAATAGTCTAAGTGAGCATGAAACTTAATCGGGCTGCCACTTTAACCTAACCTAGGAAATAATATTATATAAATTAAATGAGATATTGAATCGTTGGATTAAAGAGAAAATAATAATTATTTCGACGATTTTGTATATAAAGTTTTTTTTTACTTAAGAAAACATTTTTAGCTTTAAAGCATCTTTTATAAATGTTTAAATTGATATTTATTTCAACATGAATAGTTAATGTATCGCAAAAAGAGAATTAAAATTCCTTAAATAATACACTGTTAGAAAAATATGTTTTTCATATGTTCCGATATAAACAAAATGTGTTTCGGGCACAATTTTTAAACACAATACATTTAAGTACAAACATGTAATGTTCCTAAACTAACACAAAATGTTTGGGACACATATGTTAATATGTTAGAATATATTATGTTTGGGGCATGAATATTTCATAAAAATAATATGTGTGAATGTAAACATATATAAATTTACAAATTTCAAGTAAACATATATATGTTGGGATACTTTATTCAGAGAGCGACAGAGAGAGAGAGAGAGTTAGTATAGAGAAAGAAATAGAGATGGAAACCGGGAGGGTTGAATAAAAAGATATCAACATAACACAGCGAGAGAATGAAATGAGAGCAATTTCTGTGAAACCGCTTGTATGTTGTTTCGGAAAACTGTTTCATGATAAGGCCAAAAATGTATTATGCCTAAACCATAATTATTATTTAATTTGAATATTAGAATGAATATTCGGAACCAAGAGAATAGACATTTGAAAAAAAACAGCATATTTGTATTACAGAAAAAGATGCGAAGAACTCAAAAATTTCGTGGAAGTGAAAATTATGTGAGGGAATGAGCACAATCTTCTTTGGGGACTTCTCCCAAGCATATACTATTTTTGGACTCAAAATGCTTCCAAACATATAATATGCTCACATAAAACGAACATATTAATGTTTCGGCAGTATCCAATAATATATGTGCTTCCTGCAAAATATGTTTGGAACATATGTTAGAGAAGCGATTTTTTTGAGGGTGTATCTGTCTCCTAATTTTAATTTTGTTGAACCTAGATTCAAAGCTAGGTAATTCCCTACAAATGTCTTCATTTTAAATAAGCCTCATCTTTGGTCACAGTCCTTCTTTCAAATTCAAGTAAATATTTTTGAATGTACAATCAATTTCAAAAGCATCTATTCTGTGTATGTATAATCCTTAAAGATTGTTTATATATTTATTGAATAATTATTAAACGGCTCCATTTATATGACATCCTCCCTAACTCGTTCAAGTTTATTTCTACTATTTGTCACTATAAATATACATGCCTGTAGATCATAGGCCTCATTAAAATCCAAAATTAATAATTATATAGAGTGTTGACAAGTTGTAATTACTTCTAGGAAACTTCCATTTTTGGACATTCATTCTATAAAAATGTTTGAAATTTTGTGTTGACATTTTTCATTTGAAACCATCAACTATTCAACAAAGTGTGGCAGATGTCAATTGACGCTGTAACAAAAAAAAAACGTCCTCCTTGACACATTTTTACACACCTCAGCCTTTTGGTATTTAATTTCAAAAGGTCCTAAGCCCCACCTCTCCCATTCTCTCACAAACATTTTGTTAGCCTTTGTCAATTGACCTGATTGTGTGTGTTTGTGTGTGCCTGTTTGTATGTATGCTTGTGTATCACTGTGTGGCTCTAAAGTCCCAACAGTCATCAAAAGCGCTTTAAATTTAGAGGACTAGTCAGGCAGACAGACAAAAACTGAGGTTTGCAAAACGTGCGCATTCATTATTAACTTCAGTGAATTCATTGAGCCATGGCGAACAGCCTCCTCTGACACCAAAGGACTCTGAGCAGCAATTAGTGTAGATGTTTTGTTTGTTATATAGTGACTCGTAACAAACAGTGGTTTTGCGATAGCTTTATTTTCAAAAAAAAAAGTCATTTAAGTTTCATAGATGAAACTGTTTTTAAGAACATACTAAGAATTTCGACAAATCGCTTGAATACATATAAACACAAATTTAAAAAAATCGCTGAACTTAAACAAGCAAGGAAAGTCTAAAGTCGGGCGGGCCGACTATATAATACCCTACACCACTTTGTAGATCTAAATTTTCGATACCATATCACATCCGTCAGATGTGTTGGGGGCAGCGTTGCCAATTTAGCTTTTTTCCCGCTAGATTTGGCTTTTTTTGAAGAAGTTTAGCGGGAAAAATGCATTTAGCTTTTAGCTTTTTTTCTGGCTTTTTTTCATGACCTTTTTAGCTATTTTTGGCTTTTTTTATTTTCGACATGTTTCTATTGAAATATGGATAAATCGGCGTTTTTATCTAAGCTTTGCTGCAAGTATAAGGGTTTCCACATATTTCAAAGCTCAGTTGAAACATTAATAATGAGTCCAGCCATTATGCGGGCATTTTTGTAGCAAATACACCTTGTTGTAAAGTTTTTTCATTATATACATAAAAGTTATCGTAAACTTTAAATCTACTATTACCATACAAATTTGTTAGATAAACTGTCAGTAAATTATTGGGAATATTATCATTTGACTCGTTTATCCTTTTTATGTTATTATAATATTCTAAAGTTATTACGATATTACTAAATTAAAATAGTAGATGTGAATAGCTTTGTGCACTGAAAAAATATTGTCGTCTACTTAAAATACGAACGCGAATTTTGGTTATAATAGCATTTGTGAATTTCTTTTATATAAACTGTTTTCCTTGTCCAAAAGACGATAAAGTCGTTTTGTCCTTATAATTAAGTGATTCAACTTAAAATGGGTATGTTTTAATGAAAGAAGGAAGAATTAATGAAATAGTCTTTAAATGTGAGGAGTTTTTGCATCTTAACCACAAACCAAAATAGCGTTCAAAAATAGAAGATGTTTTTCAACACTTTATTTTAAAAACGTATATATACAATAATTTCTACTTGAAGTCTAGTCTGAATTTGGAAATTTAAGTTGGCGTTAGCACGTTTTTAAAGCACTTTGATAGCTCATGAAGAAAAGGAAAATGTTTTTACTGGGAAATGTAAACTATAGGTATTTTCTACAATTTAAATAAAAGTAATGTATTTCGAATTTTTCACAATTTCAAATCCGAACTAAAATTTTATTTAAAAAAATGACAAATCATTTTTTTACCAAATCCAAAGCATGCTTAGATCATTTAATATTTGAAAATAACAAGTAAATAAAATAGAGGTGTTGGGAAGATAGCTCCCACAAAACGAAGGACTTCCAGTAAAAAAATTGTGATAGTAATCAAAATGTATCGAATACGCAAACAGAGCTAATATGCCTTAGATATTGTTACAGTCTCACAGAAGTGGAATTAAAATGAAAATAATATGCATTGTAAATGAAATAAAGCCTTTAAGTTTGTTAAATTTCAATCAAAAATGTGACTTTTGATACAAAAAAATTTAGCTTTTTTTCTAGCTATTTTTTAGCATTTTTTAGCTTTTTTTAGCTATTTTTTTGGGCAAATCTAGCGGTTTTTGGTGAAACAATTCTGGCAACGCTGGTTGGGGGCTATATATAAAAGTTTGTCCCAAATACATACATTTAAATATCAATCGATGTGGACAGAATTTGATAGACTTCTACAAAATCTATAGACTCAAAATTTAAGTCGGCTAATGCACTAGGATGGAACACAATTTTAGTAAAAAAAATATGGGAAACATTTAAGTCTGAAGCAATTTTAAGGAAACTTCGCAAAATTTTATTTATGATTTATCGCTCGATATATATGTATTCGAAGTTTAGGAAAATTAGAGGCATTTTTACAACTTTTCGACTAAGCAGTGGCGATTTTACAAGGAAAATGTTGGTATTTTGACCATTTTTGTCGAAATCGGAAAAATATATATATGGGAGCTATATCTAAATCTGAACCGATTTCAATCAAATTTGGCACACATGACTATACTACCAATTGTACTCCTTGTGCAAAATTTCAACCACATTGGGCCAAAACTTTGGCTTCTGGGGCCATATAAGTCCATATCGGGCGAAAAATATATACGGAAGCTATATCTAAATCTGAATCGATTTCAATGAAATTTTGCACACTTGACTATACGACTAAGTGTTATGTTTGTACAGAATTTCAAGCAAATCGGTATAAAACTCTGGCTGCTGGGTCCATATTAGTGCATATCGGGCGAAAGATATATATGTGAGCTATATCTAAATCTGAACCGATTTCTTCCAAAATCAATAGGGTTCTATTCGGACCTAAATAAGGAACATGTGAGAAATTTGAAGGCGATTGGACTTAAATTGCGACCTAGACTTTGATCACAAAAAATTGTTCACAAACAGACGGACGGACGGACGGACAGACGGACATGGTTATATCGACTCAGGGACCCACCCTGAGCATTATTGCCAAAGACACCATGTGTCCATCTCGTCTCTTTCTGGGTGTTACAAACATATGCACTAACTTATTCCACAGTGTGGCGCAGGGTATAAATATGGGAAACATTTAAATCTGAAGCAATTTTAAGGAAACTTCGCAAAAGTTTATTTATGATTTATCGCTCGATATGTATGTATTAGAAGTTTAGGAAAATTAGAGTCATTTTTACAACTTTTCGACTAAGAAGTGGCGATTTTACAAGGAAAATGTTGGTATTTTGACCATTTTTGTCGAAATCAGAAAAACATATATATGGGAGCTATATCTAAATCTGAACCGATTTCAAATTTGGCACGCATAGCTACAATGCTAATTCTACTCCCTGTGCAAAATTTCAACTAAATCGGAGTAAAAAATTGGCCTCTATGGTCATATGAGTGTAAATCGGGCGAAAGCTATATATGGGAGATATATCTAAATCTGAACCGATTTCAAGCAAATTTGGCACGCATAGCTACAATGCTAATTTTACTCCCTGTGCAAAATTTCAACTAAAGCGGAGCAAAAAATTGGCCTCTGTGGTCATATGAGTGTAAATCGGGCGAAAGCTATATATGGGAGCTAACATATATCTAAATCTGAACCGATTTCACTCAAATTTGGCACGCATAAGCTACAATGCTAATTCTACTACTTGTGCAAAATTTTAATTAAATCGGAGTAAAAGATTGGCTACTGTGGTCATATGAGTATAAATCGGGCGAATGATATATATGGGAGATATATCTAAATCTGAACCGATTTCAATAAAATTTGGCACACTTGACTACACTACTAATTGTACTCCTAGTGCAAAATTGGGAACCACCGTGGTGCAATGGTTAGCATGCCCGCCTTGCATACACAAGGTCGTGGGTTCGATTCCTGCTTCGATCGAACACCAAAAATGTTTTTCAGCGGTGGATTATCCCACCTCAGTAATGCTGGTGACATTTCTGATTTCAAAGCTT
Source organism: Haematobia irritans (assembly GCF_050003625.1). Classification (NCBI taxonomy): domain Eukaryota; kingdom Metazoa; phylum Arthropoda; class Insecta; order Diptera; family Muscidae; genus Haematobia; species Haematobia irritans. The sequence goes on along the minus strand of NC_134397.1, from coordinate 205,143,736 downwards.
CTATAAGTGGTTTCACTGCAATGTGGAACGCCGTTCGGACTCGGCTATAAAAAGGAGGTCCCTTGTCATTGAGCTTAACATGGAATCGGGCAGCACTCAGTGATAAGAGAGAAGTTCGCCAATGTGGTATCACAATGGACTGAATAGTCTAAGTGAGCCTGCTACATCGGGCTGCCACCTAACCTAACCTAGTGCAAAATTTCAAGCAAATTGGGGTAAAACTCTGGCTTCTGGGACCGTATTAGTCCATCTCGGGCGAAAGATATATATGGGAGCTATATCTAAATCTGAACCGATTTCAATAAAATTTGGCACACTTGACCATAGTACTAATTGTTCTTGTTGTGCAAAATTTTAAGCAAATTAGGGTAAAACTCTGGCTTCTGGGGCCATATAAGTCCATATCGGGCGAAATATATATGGGAGCTATATCTAAATCTTAACCGGTTTCTTCCAAAATCAATAGGGTTCTATTCTGAGCTAAAACACATACTTGTGCCAAATTTGAAGTCGATTGGACTAAAACTGCGACCTAGACTTTGATTACAAAAATGTGTTCACGGACAGACGAACAGACGGACATGGCTATATCGACTCAGGAGCCCACCCTGAGCATTTTTGCCAAAGACACCATGAGTCTATCTCGTCTCCTTCTAGGTGTTGCAAACATATGCACTAACTTATAATACCCTGTTCCACAGTGTGGCGCAGGGTATAAAAATGTTTTTCTCTATCATTCACAATACATGTCACTGTAAACTTAAAGTATTTCGTATAAATATGTAAGAGTGTATTGGTGTGAGAGTATCCTTTATACCTTTGATGAATATTAGGTTAGTGAATCATCCATCTATCGTTAGCAGCATTGCTGTGAATTACGTAGGTTGGAGTATGTAAATGCAATGCAAACGCTGAAGTGAGCGAGACTTCGCTGTGCAAATTAAAATGTCAATCAACATCCTGATGTTAATTAACATTTAACCTTCCAAAAAAAAAAAAGAGCGACTCCCCAAAAAGTGATGCTAACAACATTTGTTGAAAAAAAAAAAAATAACACAGAATTGTAAGATAATAATATGAACACATATGTTATATGATTTAAAGAGTGCTATTTTTTTAAACTGGAAATATAATTAAAGAATACCACAAAATATGAAATATAATTTGTTTATATTAACTATCTAAGTCTATAGCCTTAGCTGCTATTGTTTTTATTTTATACAATTAATATAATTTTAAGGATTTTTATAAAAAAAAAATAAATAGGTCAGCTCATTTGAGGTCCACTATGGATAAGAATCTTAGGTTAGCTATGCAGGGTAGCTGATATGTATTGCATCGAACTTCTGGTCGCTATAAGTTATCAACCGCAAACATCTGATATACGACCAATTTATTGCAGTGACAATTCATTTTATTGTTTACAACCTTACAAAAGCATTTTTATCTATGGTATTCAGAAATAAAGTTATTTGTGATGGGATTCAAGCTCGATAGTGTAACTGCTTTATGTTAGGCTGGAAAACTACAAGAGCCCTCTAACATTTACATGTAAATAAATCGTTTGTGTCTTTACCATTGCTCGTTACTATAATACTGACAGCGTGGCTTCCAAAAAGTGGATGAAAAAAATAGGAACAACACCAGAATGGTAGTAACCGAAAAATAAAAGCCAGATTTGGTTGAAATCAACGCCGCAGTGGTAAAAAAAACTTGCTCGTGAGCTGAATATAACGCAACTAAAAAGACTAAAGTCATTGCAGTTCCATAAAAGTACAAGTGCTCACCGATGCATAAACAAAAGATGGACTGGAAATAGCCAACATAAACAACAAGCAGCAGCAAGCAAAATTCTACCAAAAATGGTAGATTTTTTTGTTTTGTAGATTGTTACTATTATTGATGTTTTGGTCAATTTTGCAAAATATTCTTCTCCGCCTAAGAGGTACTTCCCAAAAAAAGTTTTTTATAAAATTTTCTATAGAAATAATATTTTGACAAAATTCTCTATGAAAATAAAATGTTGACAAAATTTTCTCTAGAAATAAAATGTTGACAAAAGTTTTGATAGAAATAAAATTTTGACTAATTATTCTATAGAAATAAAATTTTGACAAAATTTTGTATAGAAATAAAATTTTGACAAAATTTTCTATAGAAATAAAATATTGACAAAATTCCCTACAGAAATAATATTTTGACAATATTCTCAACAGAAATAAAATTTTGAAAAAAATTTCTATAGAAATAAAATGTTGACAAAATTTTCTATGGAAATAAAATTTTGACATAATATTCTATGGAAGTAAACTGTTGACAAAATTTTCTGTGGAAATAAAATTTTCACAAAATTTTCTATGGAAATAAAATTTTGACATAATTTTTTGTGGAAATAAAATTTTGACATAATTTTCTGTGGAAATAAAATTTTGACAAAATTTTCTATGGATATAAAATTTTGACAAATTTTCTATGGAAGTAAAATTTTGACAAAATATTCTATAGAAAAAAATATTTTGTCAAAATTTTATTTGTATAGAAAATATTGTCAAAACTTTATTTCTATATAAAATTTTGTCAAAATTTTATTTCTGTAGAAAATTATGTCAAAATATTATTCCCAGAGAAAATTTTGTCAAAATTTTATTTCTATAGAATATTTTGACATAATGGACTTTGTTAGTATGACCTAAACCGAAAATTAAGAATTTTAAAAATGTTGAATTAATATTGACTTTTTAAATAGAAATAAAATTTTGACATAATTTTCTATGGAAACAAAATTTTGACAAAATATTCTATAGAAAAAAGTTTTTTTCATTCGTTTTGTTTTGTTATTGTTGGTTTTTGTACTTTAATCATTGTTGTTGTTTTTTGATTTCAGCTTAAAACCATACATTGACTAACCTACAAGTGTAGCTTAACCAACAGAGGAAAAGAATGTTTGTCAAATTTATTTGGTTAAAGCCCTATAGACTGCAAGATGGTTGGATGGACGCACGTTTCGGAATTACCTCATCAGCATCCTCTAGCAAACCTATCAACCAATTATCAGAATAAATTCAGGCAGTTCATTAAACCTAACAATAAACCACACTTGAACCCTCCGAAAAATGGCTTTACATTGATAGCCGGCTTATGCCGAAATAAATTCGTACAAACATCTCTCTTTTCCTTTGCCATCATCAAATCATCGATTTGAGTGAAGTTGGCTGGGTTTTATTTTGAGCGTGCTTCCTCTTCTTTCTTTCACTGGGTTTGTTTTGTTATTGTTGGTTTTTTTTTTGACCAAATATTCTATAGAAAAAAATATTTTGACAAAATTTTCTATAGAAATAAAATTTTGACAGTATTTTCTATAAAACTAAAATTTTGCAAATATTTTCTATAGAAATAAAATTTTGACAAATTTTTCTATAGAAATAAAATTTTGACAAAATTCTCTATAAAAAATGTTAACATTTTCTATAGAAATAAAATTTTGAAAAAATGTTCTATGGATATAAAATTTTGACAAAATTTTCTAGAGAAGTAAAATTTTGACAATATTTTCTATACAAATAAAATTTTGACAAAATTTTCTATAAAACTAAAATTTTCTATAAGTATAAAATTGTGACGAAATTTTCTCTAAGAATAGAATTTTGACTCTATGAATAAAATTTAAAACTCAATATTAATTCAACATCTTTAAAATTTTTAATTCTCGTTTTAGGTCATACTACCAAAGTCCATTATGTCAAAATATTCTATAGAAATAAAATTTTGACAAAATTTTCCCTGGGAATAATATTTTGACATAATTTTCTACAGAAATAAAATTTTCTCTAGGAATAAAATTTTTACATAATTTTCTATTATTAAAGTCCATTTTGGGTAAGTTCTCTCTTTTTGTATAGATAGCAATTTTCCTTTTTTGGTATAAGCCAAAAATATTTAAAATATTTAATAATAACCACAAAAATTTGATAAAAAAATGCCAAAATAATTTGTTTTTTATTTAGTAGTTTTTTGTTAAATATTTATATTTTTTTTAATTTTGGTACATTATTTTCTATTCGAGTGGCTGCCGTAGTCTATGAATAAACAAAATTAGCGATTTTATTTGCTAAAAAAAAGCTCCGTTGAAAATGTACTCTTTCGATGGACCATCATAACTCAAGTGACGCCATTGGTAATCGTGTGACCGCCGTAACGGCCGATGATTGCTCCCCACTTGTATTCATCGACGTCAGGTCAAAAAAAATGTGGAACATTATCGGGAAATGTTCTAAATACAGTATTAAAGCCCTGGGCAGACAATCATTTTAGCCGCTTACCTTGAACATTGCAACAGGACTCAGCAGCACGATTGCCAAAGTTGGTAGAATTCTACCAAAAATGGTTGGTTTATTACTTTTTGGTAGACTTTGCAAAACAATTTCCTATAGAAATAAGATTTAGCAAAAAATGTCTACAGAAGTATATTTTTTTAGTAGATTTGGGTAAAATTTTCTTCAAAATTTGGTAGATTATTTTTAGTACAAGTGGCAACTGTGGATTAAAAGAGAGAAAGGACAAGAAATCTTTCGCCTTGAGGCCAAATATTTTTTTAAGTGGACTCACCTTTCTTTTGTTTTTGAAATTTCGAGAAATCGTCTTTTCCACATTTTCAAAAATTCTTATTGCTATCGCTTTGGTGACTCTCTAAAAGAAGACATTTCCTATTTCGTTCTTATTTATTTAGTAATCCTCCAAAAAAAAAGTTCCCCAAAATAATTCACGGAAATGTGCTTAAACGCACGCATTTATTTGCAAACAATTAAACCCTCCAAAAAACATAACCTTGAAAGAAAAGCTCTTCAGGCTATTCCCCGCATTTTGCTTATACAATTGAGCATGCATACGTAAACGAAGTGGTCCAAATGAGTGGGACCAGAGTATAACAAAAAAAAAAAAAAAAACAAGCCAACGAAATACAAGAGAGTATCATACAAAAAAGTCTTGCATATCACAAAATCCCATTATTCAAATCAAAGTCCTTGAAAGGCATAAGGCTCCTATATATTTAATGAGGATTAAATTAATTAGGACAAAAAGTCTTAAATATTGTAAAATCGGAGCCTTGGAATGTTTTGGTACAAGATTGTGCCCAAGATTTCTCTTGAAGAAAATTTGTTTAAAACATATGTCAGGCATTAGTAAAGCCAATTTTAAATTTGCATCAAACTGATATCGCGTGCAAGGTCTGTTATCCAACTAAGCCCCGCAATCTACACTCACAAAAATTCAATTTTGGTTTTGAATATTCTTTTATATTAGGTCTATAGTTTATTTATTTATTAAAGAATTTAAAATCATAATAAATTATGATATTGAAGGGGTTAGGTACTAACACAACAACAAAGGTTTTCGACCTATTATATATTTTGGTTTTAGTGCTTATACAACGCCAGCATTACTGAGGGGTTTAACCACCACTGCAAATATGTTTTGTGGTTTTGGCGTGTCTGAAATTGATCCCGAATCGCAATGTGTTTTAATACTATTTAATAAAATAATTTAAATAGGTCTGATAGCTACCCAGCAAAAAAAGCGTCACCAAAAAAGTAATGAAAATGTTCTTTTTAGATACGGAATTGGTGCAAAATTGATGCAGAAGCGATGAATTTAACATGGACTTGTCATAGGATGGAAGTCATCCATTTCAACAGCCGTCGCACTCAATTTGCATCACTTCTTTAGGTGTGATCCGAATTCAATGTTTTCGATGTAAATTAAAAAATTCTGTGATATTTTCTCAAATAAATAATTTTTATAATTTTAATGGATTCCTAACGCTTGTCGGAAACCTTTGACCTCACATATTTTCAAAAATTCACAATTTTTTTAGATTGGATTTAGCATTTTTTTCGACAAAATTTAAATGATTTGTACCATTTTATGAATTCTTACTCTGTTTTTAACCTATTTGAAACAAAAAAGTTAAATTTATCAATTAAAAGTATGAAAAAACCAAGTTATAAAAATCGAATTAAAAGAACTTCCTGTGTAGTTAAAATAAAGAACATCATTGGGAGTGCATCTTCTGGAAGTACTTTTAAAGTTGGGCCTTTGGAAGAACTTCCAAATTTTTTGCTGGGTACTTATAAAAAAAAATATTTAAAATATAACATATATACAGTTTAATAAAAATATATCATGGACAAATAATTTACTTACCGCATGTTTTGGAAATTAACACAATGCTTATTATTTTAAAATAAATAGAGGATTTTTATTGCATTTAATTTTTTTAAACAAAAAAAAAATACTTCACAAGATTTTCACAAATAAAAATAAATATCAGTGTTTATACATTTACAATATCACTTTTATTAAGCGAGTAATTATTTAATTATAGTCATATTTTTCATTATATATTTTTTTTCTTTTTTTTAAACAATATAAAATTAATTACAGTTTGGCTTTATATTAATATTAATTGCATATGGAAGAATTCAAGTGGTAGCAAATTTGTGCAAATTGTGGCAAGAGACGTTTTTATAATCTGGTTTGGGTCAGTTGGGATTTAATTACACAGCAAAAAAAATATAGTTTTTGAGAACTTATTAGATTTCAGGATATTTCTGAAAACATGACATATATCATATTTGAATAACCAAATGGAAAAACACTAAAAAAGGGAGATAAACTTTGACTTTCCCTTAAGGATCTGAAGATGTGGTATTGTTTCCGAGCCCAAGATGTGACTTGTTTAAACTAAAGACATTTTTTAAGAAGCTTTCTAGACTTGAATTAAGTTCCACAAAAGTAGAAAATATAATGAACATTTTCTTCTTGAATATGCACCACTATTTAGCTCAGAAGCAATGAATTTTACACGAGCTTGTCACAGGGCGGATGTTATCTTTTTAAGCATCTGTTGCATTGAAATCACGTTAGTTCTTCAGATGTGGTGATTCATTTCAGTATTTCGGATTTCATTAGAAAAGTAAGGAAATATAATTTATTTGGTTTTGCATTTTCGTCTTTTATCTCTACGAAACGAAGTTTTGAATTATACTAGCCAATATCTTATTGCGATATCCACGTCGAGACTTTGCTACACTTTTCAAATATTTTTTTTTTTGAAATTTGTATTATTTCATTTCAATGTGTTAAATTTAGAAATTTTAAAATTTTTATATTTTTTTTTTTTGCGAAAAATGCATAAAACAAATGATTTTTATATATCATCATCTCTAAAGGATCATATGTAGATTTCCACAAAAAGTACAGTAGAACCACTCAAACGTGGGCACGCACTATCGCCTAGGAAAGGTTAAGGTTAGGTTGGTTGTCGGTTGGTTGGTGTAGCAAACGTCCGACGAAAATTGTCCACATTTGAGAGGTGTCCGCTTTTCGGAGTGTCCAAGTTTGAAAGGTTTTACTGTATGGTATTTTATCGATTCTTTTGGGTAATTTTCAGGGACAACACTGCTCCAGGATTATACAGAACCATGATCGTATTCACAGAAAAAAATTTCACGAACTTTTTTCGAATTAAAGTCTTAGGTTAGGTGGCAGCCCGATGTATCGGGCTCACTTAGACCACTTTGTGTATTAAAGTCTTAATTGACTTTTAAACAAGTACATACAGTAGTAAGTTCGGCCGGGTCGAATCTTAAATACCCACCACCACACTGTTAGAAAAATATGTTTTTCATATGTTCCGATATAAACAAAATGTGTTTCGGGCACAATTTTAAAACACAATACATTAAGTGCAAACATGTAATGTTCCTAAACTAACACTAAATGTTTGGGACATGTTTGGGATATGTTAGAATATATGATGTTTGGGGCATGAATGTTTCATAAAAATCATATGTGTAAATGCAAACATTATTGGTACAATTTTTTTCTTGGTTCGTTAAAAGAATTCAGGGGTCTTCATAAAAATAACGAAATAACACTATACTCTTTTTAGAGTTGGGACAGTAAAATGAAATAAGAAGTAAATACTGAACAATTACACAGTAAAATGTATAAAAACAAAGTTTAGTTACTCTTTATTAATAAGTAGTCCACGAGGAGTTGACGGACACCTTCAAATATAAAAGCGAGCATTAAGTTCGAGTTTTGCAGCTAAAACAATTTAAAAAGTTTATTTTCTTTAAAATGAATTATTAAAGAAAAATAAAAGGCATTTAAGAGCGATGGTGTTAAATGCTAGTAAAAAACTGTTCACGCCTAAATAAATTTATGTTTATATTATAAAATTATTTATGTATGTTTATACTCAACTCCACATTCTTCTTTTGTTAGAGTTTTTGAATTCCTTCCAAATTTTAGAGTTTTGTACCAAAAACAGTTTTTTGTTACAAAATTGTTATTTTTGCAATAAAAAATAATATTTTATCCATATATATCAAGCACTGTTACTGACTATAAATCTTTAATAACCCACATTTCGAAGTTTGTTAAATAATGTTATGTTTGCATGGGCTCGTGGGCGCTGGAAACTATGCTATATAAATGTAACTTATAACGATAATTATGTACTGGTGACTATAACAGCTAAGTAGTCCAGTGGATAGTGTGTTGGCTTACAAACTGTATGGTCCTCGGTTCGATTCTCCGTGCAGGCGAAAGGTAAAATTTAAAAAATGTATAAAAGTGAATAATTTCTTCAACATTATTTGTATTACAGAAAAAGGTGCCAAGAACTAAAATATTTCGTGGAAGTGAGTATGTTAGGCAATGAGCACAATCGTCTTTGGGAAAAATTCTTCCAAGCATATGATATTTTTGGGCTCAAAATGCTTCCAAACATATAATATTTTCAGATAAAACAAACATATTAATGTTTCGGCAGTATCCAACAATATATGTGCTTCCTGCAAAATATGTTTGGATCATATGTTAAAGAAGCGATTTTTTTAAGGGTGCATGAATCAAATATAACATGTTAGTTTACTTTGAAAACTCTTCATCACAGCGGGTTACTTGATAACATATAGAATTTCAGGGGATTTGATGACAGATATTCTCCCAAGCAGATCAGTTCAACCAGTACGCTTCCCGAAGATAAATTTAAAGATTCTACCTATGAAGACTAGATTAGGTTCTGGATTTATATGAAACAATTTTGTTTGAGTTTTAGAGAAATCATAAACACATATCGTGTATATGATGAAATAACGCCTTGATTTGACATCTTAAATCTGTACACGCTCACAAAAAATCGCTTCTGTAACATATACTCCCAAAGATATTTTGTTTCAAGCATATACATTTTTGGGTATTGCCCAAACATTTATATGTTAGATCTCTTCCAATATATAATATGTTTGAAAGCATATTGGTCTAAACAATGTATGTTTGGGTAGTCTAAGTTCCAAACATTTTGTATTTTTGCATCCAAATTCAATAATGTTGTCTTCCAAAAAACAATATGTTATTATTATTAATGTTATTATATGTTATTGTTATTAAGCATTTTGCACCCAAAAATATTATATGCTTAAAAAAAATTCTCCCAAGCAATATTGTGCTCAAAATTTTATTTATTTATTTATATATTTACAATCATAATGAATTATGAAAATAAACAGGTAATATAGGTGCTAACAACATAGGTTTTCGACCTGAATGCTCAAATTTTGTTTCTGCCCAATTGTATATTCCCCGACATCTTTCTCACTTCCACGAGATTTTTTAGTTCTTAGCACCTTTTTCTGTAATACAAACATTGTAGAAGAAATTATTCAATTTTATGATTTTTTTTTTTATTTTAATTTTACCTTTTGCCGGACGGGGATTCGAACAGCGGACCACACAGTTTGTAAGGATCAAAGAAGTAGCTGATCAATTGCCCAAGGAAAAATAAAATGTTAATTTTGTAATAACAAGCAACAACCACCAACTTAATTCAATATCGCTCCCTGTTAAATAGCGCTCCATGCTACTAAACACATATATGTTTATAGGCTATTTCTAAATTAATATATGTTTGCATCCAAGCATATTATATTTACAAACATTTTATGTCCCAAACATAATATGTTCTAACATATTAACATATATGTCCCAAACATGTTATGCTAGTTTATGAACATTATATGCTTGCACTCAAAAATATTGTGTTTAAAAATTTGTGTTCCAAACATATAATGTTTATAGCCAAACATATGAAAAACAGTCTTTTTCATCCGTGTAGATTTGTTCCGCCATTATTTTAATGATTACGAGGAGTAAAATCTGAAAATGTTACTTTCAGTTTCCAGCAATTTTTATGATCAGTGCACCTGCTATACACTGAAAGAAGAGTCTTCTTTTCTGAGGGACGAAATTTTAGACAAGCAAAGTTTTCTTTTGAAACAAATTTTAGAGACAATCGTTTAATCGCTTATCGAAAATTCGAATTAATTTGCTCTCAACGAAAATACTTTGTACGAAAGGGGAATTTCGATTATCTAAAACTTCATTCCGGAGGAATGAAATCGATATAGACCGAACTTAAATCGGTCTATATCGATGCCTTACATAATGGACCGGTAAAAATAAATGCCATACAGATTTTTGAGGGTCTAAAATGGCAGTATATTTACATTTTCGGGCAAATCGTATAAAAACTACGGTTTCTAGAAGCCCAAGGAGTTAAGTCGGGAGATTGGTCTATATGGAGCCTATACCAAATCATGGCTCGATACACACCATATTCGGCTGAGATATTTGTGGTGCTGAAATACCTAGGTTTCCAATTTTAGGCAAAGTGGTTAAAAACTACAGATTCCAGCAGCCCAGAAATAAATTCGGGAGGTATGTCTATATGGGAGCTATATCAAAACATGGACAAATTCTCCTCTTAATGTACCTCAAATACCTCTAAAATTCAAATTTCCGACAAATTGGGTAAAAACTACGAATTCTAGAAGCCCAATAAATAAAATCGGGAGATCAGTTTATATGGGGGTTATACCAAAACATGGACCGATAGGGACCGTTTCGACACACCTCTTTAAGGTCCTAAAATACCTCCAGATTTTCAATTTCAGGCAAATAGGATTGTAAATACAGTTTCTAGACGCCCAAGGAGTAAAATCGGGGGATCGGTCTACATGGATCGATAAGCACAATTTTCGGCACACGTTTTTATGGTCCTAAAATACCTCTAGATTTCCAAAAAAGGAGAGCCACTCTCCTTTTCGCTCTATCACTCGCATTCGTGGCCTCCGAGTCGATAATAGACCACAATTTACCATAGCCGAGTTACCAACGTCATCAAGAGCGCGAAACCATCTAAGGCGATGGGCCCCGACGGAATCTCTATGCTAATGCTGAAGAATTGGGAACACTGAGAGTTGAGTATTTGACCAGACTCCCCAATTTGTCCTTGGAATCAATCGTTATACCCGATGTCTGGCAGAAGGGAAGGGTGATTCCACTAATGAAGACAGGCAAAGACTCGTAAAGGTGAATCGTACGGACCGATACCCCTTCTCTCGCCAGTAGCAAAGACACTTGAGACACTACTCCTCCCCGGCCTTGTGGAGAATTTTTCAGCTGCTAATCATCAACATGGATTCCGCGAAGTACACAGTACGACCACGGCTTTGCATGCCATTTCAGCTTACATTTATAGAGGACTCAACCAGCCAAGCCGTGTCATTGGACGGTCCTCGTGGCGCTTGACCTATCGAAGATATTCGATACGATATTCGAGAACATCGTGAATACGTCCCTACCGGCCGGAACCAAACGTTGGGTTCTAAATTGTCTGTGCAGGCGCCAGTTGTATGTAGAATTTAGGGACAAGCCATCACGATCCCCTAGGGTGAAACAGGGAGTTCCCCAAGGTGGTGTGATATCTCCGGCAATGTTTAACCTCCTCTATTCCACACCATCGCTGACCACCGCCCATAGCACCGGAGGAGAGATACCTACCACGGCAGACCAGGGTGATGATTAGCCCAACTAAGATCAGGCAAGTGCAGCCGCTTCAATTACTAGGTTCAATTCAATCGCTCAAAATAGGCTCGTATCGAAATGTCCAAAACTACGATCTCGGTGATTTGAAACACGTCTATGACATCGTGACTGGTGGATAAATCGTGTATTTACGTATATATGCCCGAAAGTAAACAGCAATCAACTGTGTGGATGTTTCCACAGGAGCCAAATCCAACAAAATATGCTCACGCACAAAGCATTTCCAAGCAAATGATCGCCTTTTTTCGGAATAACTGGACATGTCGCAATCGTACCACTACAACGCAGAACAGTCAATTCTGAGTGGTACACAACCACCCCACCAAATTCTCAGCTACACTATTCACTATATGGACGGCAGTTGAATGTCACAGCCGACGGCGAAATAATTCAGACCACAAATTACACCAAGATTCTCGGGGCCACAGGATGTCTCCGACTTACACATCCTGGATCACCTTTATGCGGAGACCAAGATCATCCCAATGCGTAGACACAGTTACATGTTGCCAAAGCGGTACCTCTTAAGTTGCTATCGAAGTTGCCGTCCAAATCACCATGTTGTGGATAGGTAATCAACACCCAGGAATGTAAGGGTTGATCTTCACCACCTGGAGCGCGAGATCCAGAGTTATAAAAGAGATCCTCCAGATCAGACAGAATACCAGACAGGTTTCATGAGGATACTCTAGCTGACCACCGCCCATAGCATCGGAGGAGAGAGACCTACCACGGCAGACCAGGCTGATTATTAGCCCAACTAAGATCAGCCAAGTGCAGCCGCTTCAATTCCTAGCTATCAGTGATAGATAGCAGCCTAAGTGATGTGTGCGCCATATGACACTCGTCACCTTTTTGCTTGCCCAACTAAACCTACCAGTCTCACCACCAGATCATTCTGGACACATCTCATCCTTGACGTGGATACTAATTGAAGTACCAAAGTATAGAACAAAATAGATGAAACTACATTAAAAATAACAGCGCAAAAGTGTATGAATCTTAATCGGGAATATTTTGAAAAACAACCCACAACCATAACACATCTTGGCAATTAAATAACTTTAAAATATTTTAAAACTTATTCCAAGAAAATTATTCAAAAAAAAAAAAACATTTCTACACAATATTTTAATTCTACACAATGAAAAACATTGTTCTTTTGAAATGCATATGTGGTTAAATTGTAGGGCCGATGTTGAATGTGAACCACACCTAAACGCCAGGTTTTTTTCCGAATTTTATTTGACATTTCTCTATTTCAGACTTACTCAATATGAACCATGGAGAGATACACAATCCAACAACGTGTTAAATGGTTCCAAGAAATGGCAACAGTGGATGATTAATTTTCGAAGAAAATCATCTTCAGTGATGAGGCACATTTTCACCTCAGTGGATTCATCAATAAACAGAATTGACGATATGTGGTTTCATCAGGACGCTGCCACTTGCCACACAGCTAACGAAACAATGGCTCTTTTGCGCAACAAATTCAATGGCCGTGTTATCTCAAGTAATGACGATGTCAATTGGTCGCCACGATCATGTGATTTGCCACCGTTGGACTTTTTTCTTTGGGGTTATTAGAAAGAAAAGGTGTACGTCGATAAGCCAGCAACAATTCAAGAGCCAAAGGATGAGATAATTCGGCACATTAACGGCATAGAACCTCCATTATGCCTCAGAGTCATCGAAAATTTGGACCATCGCATGAAGGTGTGCCACCGAGGTCGCGGCGCCCATTTGGCCGATATTTTGTTCCATACATAATTGAGTAATACCAATATATCATAATAAAATAAAATTACAATAATTTCCTAAATAGTTTGTGTTTTATTCAAAATCAACATCGGCCCTTGAAATTTTAGCCACCCTTCATTTTTCATTCACATTTTCCCGACAATAGAAGTAGTCAGGGAGAAAAAGGCCCTAATCGTAAATCATCCCAATATTTCGGAACACTACACCTTTCTCATGCAATAAATCTTACGGATAGCCTAGAATGTTGCCACTTTTTGCAAAATTTGTTTCCTTAATTACTACCGCCATGTATGGGTAGGGTTTGCAGTGGCTTCGGTGAGCCACTGTTAAATAAAGACAGACATAGAGGAAGTTTAGGAATGAACTTAAATTTCAATATAAGCCAAACTTATGTATTTTTCGTAGGATTTTTCCTTTCATTTTTTTATAGTAAAAGCTTTTCCAGTTATCAACGTACACATAAAATTATTATCTCTATATATATGTATGTATGTGTAGTCCATAATAAGTTTATCTTGAGTTATATATACAATAATGAAATTTAATTCCTTATGCTTTAGTCTATCCCCCCGATATTACTTAAAAGAACTTAATACTTTCTAATTAACTTATTGCTAAAGATTATTTTATATATTGCTAACGTCCACTTAAAATTAAATCTTTGGGAAGGAAGAGATTTTTGGTTAGCTTTTGTTTTTTTTTTTTTTTTTATAGGAACATAAAAATATTAGCTTATCTTAGACCCATATAGATTTATTTTTGGAATTTTATTTTTGCATTTTCTTTGGTTTTTGTTTGCTTAATGACTAGCAAGGATTTGTTTTGTTTATTTTTTTGTTTTTAAATGTAAGGATATGGTAAAGTTCAACTTTGTGTAGCCTTTTTTCTTATTTTTAAATATTCACACATTCACATAGGCCCATCTAGACTTAATTGGATAGTAATTTTCTACTTAAGATTAGAGACATGATTTGTTTAACGCTCACCCTGTAATCCAGTTACTTTTGCGGTTTATCCGTTTTTGTTTTTACTCTTGTGGTTATTTATTTTGGAGCTATACAAATGCAGACGCGGATGATTATGCTGAAGATTAAGGTTAAAATGGAAGGCAGGTTCGGGGAATTGATGATAATATCGTTAGTAGATTGCTCTGATTCTAAATGGAGGGTAGTTTTGGTTGTTGTCGTTTGTCGTTTCATGTGGGGTGTATGTAAAATTAGACCAGGTATCCAATAACAATATTTCCTGTTTGACATTACCAACATTGCCGGGGATTGAATTCTCTTCAATTTTCTTGTATTAAAAATTTACATTGAAATTTCTGGTTGTTGTTGTTGTCACCTTATACTAACACCGTTTCCATTAGCTTATTATCGCCACATTTTGCATTATCCAGTGACTCTACAACTATGGTCGCAGATGCCACTGTCACCGAATCTCAAGGACCATACGGTGTCACCGTCAACGAGGCAGCATCTGAGGCTCGCGATCCACAGCAAGCCAATGTTGTAGTATAATCATGAGTAACACTGCTGCCATTACGTTTTGGTCATATTGCAGAGACCTGTTCCAATTCCGCTGATGATCGCCCAGAATTCATGGCCACCACATGTTTTGCCGCATAATCCGTTACGAAGCGATCACTATTACGTGGATGTATATTGCCAATGTCCTGATGGCAACACCATGGATTACGTGTGGTCAAAATTCGTTTGAATGCATCACGAAATTCTTTATTGAAAATCGAATAGATTATGGGATTAAAAGCTGAATTCGAATAACCCAACCACGAGAGTATTTTAAAGGTTTGACCTCCAATGCAGGTCTTGCAGAATGCAGCCACAATATTAACGCAGAAAAATGGTACCCAACAAATAAGGAAGACTCCCATTATCACACCCACCGTTACGGCTGCTTTGTGATCCGATACATGATAGGGTGAGCTATGATGTAAATTTCGTACCTTGAATTTTTTCTTCTCTGGTGGTTTAGTTCGTCGTATGCTCTTGTAACGCTGTTTTTCGGCTACTTCACCCGGTCGGGTGACAGCTTTGATTGACTTCACATGTTTTTGGGCATAGCAATAGAGTCTGAAAAGAGAGAAAGAAATTTGATGGAATAAGTGGATTAAATTACTGAAGATATAGTCAGATACAGAGCCCGTAAGAAGAGCAAGAATCATTTAAGATCCAAGGGAAATAACAATTAAAAAAAAAAAAACAAGTATATACGGCCGTAAGTTCGGCCAGGCCGACTCTTATGTAAAGGGTGATACGGTCAAAATTTGGTCAATATAAACTTGACGTATTTCTTTCAATTTTTCATTTAAAAAACCTGAACACCCCTCATTTTGAAGGTGTGTGTAGAATGTTGCTCCTATTTTGATTTTGGAATTCACTCTTCAGTTGTCAAAATGCCGTCCAAGCAAGAAGAGCAGCGTATCAAAATTTTCTCGCGCATCGCGAAAATCCGAGCTACTCGCACGCAAAGCTGTCAAAATCGCTAAAAGTTGCCAAATCAACCGTTAAAATTTAATTAAAGTGTTTGGGGAACGTTTGTCGATAGCCAGGAAGTCTGGATCGGGGGGAAATAGAAAACCGGAAGCCGCTGAGACGACAAAGAGAGTTGCCGATAGTTTCAAGCGAAACCCTAACCTCTCTCTCCGAGATGCCGCAAATAAGCTGGGTGTATCGTCTACAACCGTGCACCGGGACAAAAAACGAGCCGGACTATCGACTTACAAGAAGGTAGTGACTCCAAATCGCGATGATAAACAAAATACGACGGCCAAAGCGCGATCCCGGAGGCTGTACACGACGATGCTGACGAAGTTTGACTGCGTGGTAATGGACGACGAAACCTACGACGAAAACTACGTCAAAGCCGACTACAAGCAGCTTCCGGGACAGGAGTTTTATACGGCAAAAGGAAGGGGAAAGGTAGCAGATATTTTCAAACACATGAAACTGTCAAAGTTCGCAAAGAAATATCTGGTTTGGCAAGCCATCTGTACCTGTGGCTTGAAAAGCAGCATTTTCATAGCTTCAGGGACTGTCAAACAATAAATTTACGTGAAAGAGTGTTTGAATAGACGTCTTCTGCCTTTCCTGAAGAAACACGGTTGTTCCGTACTGTTTTGGCCGGATTTGGCATCTTGCCATTACGGTAAAAAGGACATGGAGATATACGCCGCCAACAACGTGCAGATGGTTCCCAAGGACAAGAACCCTCCCAACACGCCAGAGCTCCGCCCAATTGATAAATACTGGGCTATTGTCAAGCGGAACCTAAAGAAGACCAAAAAAACTGCTAAGGACGAGCAGCAGTTCAAGGCAAACTGGCTTTCTGCGGCGAAGAAGGTGGACAAGGTGGCTGTACAAAATCTGATGGCAGGTGTCAAGCGTGAGGCCCGGCAATTCGGATTTGGAAAAGCGAAAGCCTAACTGAATATTTTTTCTGAATTTTATACTAATTGAACTTGAAAAAGAAATTTAATTTGATTTTTTAAATAAACGATTTCACCGATTTACACGCGTTTTCCCTTGACCAAATTTTGACCGTATCACCCTTTACTCTCCACCATGGATTGCGTAGAAACTTGTACGAAAGACTGTCATCCACAATCAAATTACTTGGGTATCTTAAAACTTCTTAAAATCGTTTTCTAAATTGTGAGTTAGTCCATACGTGGTATATATTAGACAAAAAAGTTATGTATAGTTAAGTCTACAAATAATTACGAATCGATATGGACTTTTGCACGGTACGTAGAGAGTCAGAATTGAAATATGGGGGTCGCTTATATGGGGGCTATATAGAATTATGAACTAGGTATGGACCAATTTTTGTGTGATTGGGGATCAATTTATCTGAGGGCTATATATAACTATAGACCGATATGGACCTAGTTAGGTATGGTTGCTAACGGCCATATACTAGCACAATGTACCAAACTTCAACTGACTCGGATGAAATTTGCTCCTCCAAGAGGCTCCAAAACTAAATCTCGGGATCGGTTTATATGGGGGATATATATATGATTATGGACTAATATGGACCACTTTTGGCATGGTTGTTAAATATCATATACTACCACCACGTACCAAACTTCAACCAGATCGGATGAATTTTGCTTCTCCAAAAGGCACCGGAAGTTAAATCTGGGGATCGGTTTATATGGGGGCTATATATAATTATGGACTGATATGAACCAATTCCTGCATGATTGTTGGATACCATATACTAACATCACGTACCAAATTTGAACCGAATCGGATGGATTTTGCTCTTCCAAGGGGCTCCGGAGGTCAAATCTGGGGATTGGTTTATATAGGGGCTATATATAATTATGGACCGATTTCGACCAACTTTTGCATGGGAGTTTGAGGCCATATATTAACACCACTTTCCACATTTCAACTGAATCAGATGAATTTTGGTTTTCCAAGAGGCTCCGAAATCTGGTGATCGGTTTATATGGGGGGCTATATATAAATTATGGACCGATGTGGACCAATTTTTGCATGGTCATTAGAGACCATGTACTAACACCATGTACCAAATTTCAGCCAGATCGGATGAAACTTGCTTCTCTTAGAGGCTCCTCAAGTCAAATCGGGGAATCGGTTTATATGGGGGCTATATATAATTATTGACCGATGTGGACCATTTTTTGCATGGTTGTTAGAGATCATATGCTGACACCATGTACCAAATTTCAGCCAGATTGGATGAAACTTGCTTCTCTTAGAGGCTCCTCAAGTCAAATCGGGGAATCGGTTTATATGGGGGCTATATATAATTATTGACCGATGTGGACCAATTTTTGCATGGTTTTTAGAGACCATATACTAACACCACGTACCAAATTTCAGCCGGATTGGATAAAATTTGCTTCTCTTAGAGGCCTCGCAAGCCAAATTTGGGGGTCCGTTTATATGGAGATATACGTAAAAGTGGACCGATATGGCCCATTTGCAAAACCATCCGACCTACATCAATAACAACTACTTGTGCCAAGTTTCAAGTCGATAGCTTGTTTCGTTCGGAAGTTATCGTGATTTCAACGGACGGACGGACTGACATGCTCAGATCGACTCAGAATTTCACCACGACCCAGAATATATAAACTTTATGGGGTCTTAGAGCAATATTTCGATGTGTTACAAACGGAATGACAAAGTTAATATACCCCCCATCCTATGGTGGAGGGTATAAAAATTGTGAATTTATGAAAATATTTGAGGTCATACGTTTCCGACAAGCGTTAGAGTCCATTAAAAATTATAAAAAATTATTAAAATTATGTAAATATTTGACGAAATATCACAGAATTTTTTAATTTATATCCACGACATTGAATTCGGATCACATCTAAAGAAGTGATGCAAATACAGTGCAACGGCTGTTGAAATGGAGGACTTCGGTCCTATGACAAGCCCGTGTTAAATTCATCGCTTCTGCGGCAATTTTGCACCACTTCCGGATCCAAGAAGAACATTTTCATTACTTTTTGGCGACGCTGCTGGGTACCTATAAAGCAATTGAAACAATTGATAAGCAGTAGAATTTCGACAGGATTTCTCCGCAGCATACCCCTGTATCACCTTTATGTGGAGACAAAGCTCATCCCTGTGGGTAGATACAACTACCTGTTGTAAAAGCACTATCTCTTGGGTTGTCAACCCAGTAATCATCCAAACCACCTCCCACGGAAGACTAGGGTAGCTTTGGCCCAATTTAGTTCAGGTTCCACCTTAGTCGCAGAGTTCCTTGATCTGGATACAAGTTGAATAACCAAAGCACATACCAAAACATAAATAACATGGATGAAATTACAAAAACTGTTCAATAACACATTTTGGAAGGATCAATGTCAACCAAACCAGACCTGCTATTTATTCACCCTGTATTTAATTTTGATTTGAAGTTGACAATACGAGTAACATTATTACCTACTTTAAGTCTGGCGAGGGACGTAATATTGTTCCATGGGTTAATGGAAACCTGAGGAAACTATTTTTGTTAAAGAGTCGTTTATTGGGAATGAGACGAAAGAGACCTTCAGATAGAGACATTTCTGAAAGGCTCAAAAGGCTGAGTAAAATCATTAAGAAGGCTTTTCGTGAATCTACAAATAATTATTATACCGACAATTTGTCGGAAATCCAACACGATACGAGGAAGACTTGGCAGTTTTTGAATAAGACCTTAGACAGGGAACCTAATCGCGAAATTACGTTAACAGATTCTAACGGTGAGGTAACTAAGAACAATGTTTCCAAAGCTAATTTATTCAACTCTTAAATACTTTTTGGAATCTGTAAATGAATTGAAGCGAAATATTGATTATTCTCCGACTGATACTTATAATTCCTTTGGTACATTAAGATTTTGCAGGGATTCGGTTCGATTTCCGTATGCTACGAATGAGCGTATACATAATTTGATCATGGGTTTAGTATCGGGGAAGAGCAGTGGTCATGATAATATATCAGCCAAAGTTGTTACATGTTGTTGTGGTATTTTGGTACCATTTTTGGTTAGGACAGGTATATATCCTGGAATTTTGAAAATCCACAAAATTATTCCAATCCCGAAGGTGAAAACCTCATCCAGTGTTGACAAATTTCGGCCTATTTCAGTATTGCCAATTATAAATAATATCTTTGAGAGATTAATATACGATAACATTTTTGAGTATCTCATTGAGAAGAAGATTCTTTACGATTACCAGTTTGGGTTCCGAAGAGGATTCGGTACGGAAGAAGCCGTACTAAATGTTCAGAATTTTATATGTAAAAGTTTGGATGAGGGAAATTGTGGTAGGTGGCGTATTTTATGACCTTAGTAAGGCATTTGATCTTATTGATCATCATATATTGTTAGCTAAACTGGAGTGTTATGGTGTTCGAGGTAGGGAACTTCTATTGTTAAAAAGTTATTTGGAAAATAGGACGCAGTTTGTGCAAATTGGTAATGGAAAGAGTGAAACTGCATTATTGAGGTATGGTGTTCCCCTACTTCTCTTATACATAAACGATTTAGGAAGTTTGGAGTTAAAGGGTGATGCGGTCAAAATTTGGTCAAGGGAAAACGGGTGTAAATCGTTGAAATCGTTTATTTAAAAAATCAAATTAAATTTCTTTTTCAAGTTCAATTAGTATAAAATTCAGAAAAAATATTCAGTTAGGCTTTCGCTTTTCCAAATCCGAATTGCCGGGCCTCACGCTTGACACTTGCCATCAGATTTTGTACAGCCACCTTGTCCACCTTCTTCGCCGCAGAAAGCCAGTTTGCCTTGAACTGCTGCTCGTCCTTAGTAGTTTTTTTGGTCTTCTTTAGGTTCCGCTTGACAATAGCCCAGTATTTCTCAATTGGGCGGAGCTCCGGCGTGTTGGGACGGTTCTTGTCCTTGGGAACCGCCTGCACGTTGTTGGCGGCGTACCACTCCATGGACTTTTTACCGTAATGGCAAGATGCCAAATCCGGCCAAAACAGTACGGAACAACCGTGTTTCTTCAGGAAAGGCAGTAGACGTTTATTCAAACACTCTTTCACGTAAATTTCTTGGTTGACAGTCCCGGAAGCTATGAAAATGCTGCTTTTCAAACCACAGGTACAGATGGCTTGCCAAACCAGATATTTCTTTGCGAACTTTGACAGTTTTATGTGCTTGAAAATATCTGCTACCTTTCCCCTTCCTTTTGCCGTATAAAACTCCTGTCCCGGAAGCTGCTTGTAGTCGGCTTTGATGTAGGTTTCGTCGTCCATTACCACACAGTCAAACTTCGTCAGCATCGTCGTGTACAGCCTCCGGGATCGCGCTTTGGCCGTCGTATTTTGTTTATCATCGTGATTTGGAGTCACTACCTTCTTGTAAGTCGATAGTCCGGCTCGTTTTTTGGCCCGGTGCACGGTTGTAGACGATACACCAAGCTTATTTTGATACGCTGCTCTTCTTGCTTGGACGGCATTTTGACAACTGAAGAGTGAATTCCAAAATCAAAATAGGAGCAACATTCTACACACTCACACACCTTCAAAATGAGTGGTGTTCAGGTTTTTCAAATGCAAAATTGAAAGAAATACGTCAAGTTTATATTGACCAAATTTTGACCGTATCACCCTTTAACCGGTAGATTGTTTATATATGCCGACGATATTTGTCTTTTATATCCCTATAAATTTGAAGGTGCTGTTAAGCCCTATATCGAACGTGACTCGTCATTGATCTTGGGATATGCTCGTATTAAGAAATTATTTGTAAACCCGCTTAAGACTAAGTTGATACGCTTTAAACCACGCACACGATTTCTCCACGAGTTTAGCATATATGTCGATGGGAAGGAAATAATGGAAGTAGATTCCTTAAGGTATTTAGGACTACATTTGCAGAGTAATTTTGGTATGGATCAGCATATTAGATATGTGAAATCTAGAATAGCACCTGCTGTTGGTGTTTTATACAAATTTAGAAAAAAGTTTGATCAAAGGACGAAACTTCTTTTATACCAGGCTTTGATTCAAAGTCACTGCAATTATTTGAGCATAGTATATGTATGTTGCAAAAGTTCAGATCTTAAAGGGCTTCAAATATTGCAGAATAAAGCGCTGAAATCGGTAGGTAACTTACCAATGAGATATCCGACATTGAAACTGTATCGGAATATTTTCCAAAATATGCTTCCCATATATGGAAGTTATTGTCTTCAATTGTATCTTTATGTGTTTAAAAGCTTACACTCCATTGGTCACCATACTATTACATTTGTTAGGAACCATAATCCATTCAATACTCCTGGTGCTAATGAGCTGAGAATTCCGTTCTGTAGAACAGAAACGACAAAGCAACGAATTGAATACGCGGGCTCAATAAATTTTAACAATTTGCCCATATTCATTCATATTTTAAAATAGGCGCTGAGGCCAAATTAAAATATGAATACATGAAGTTTATAACGTTTTACGTTCAAATAAATAATAAAAAAAAAAGTCATGAAGAAATTAATAAGTTTGAGATAGAGAAAAGTCAAAAGAAATTTATTTATGACTATCTTTCTATTTGCTCTTTTATTACGGCACGTTTTAAAACTACGACGTAGAATGATGTAGGTTATCTTGACAGCATTGATTTTCCATTGAAAAATTTAATATTCTAGGCAATATATATTTTTATAATAGGCTCTTGCAGTCCAAACTTTTCGGGGTTTTATTCGAAAAAAAATCTTCTACTTTTGTTTGCAGATTAATTTCGATCAATCACGAATTACTTTAACATTTTTTTTCATTTCTTTGTCCCATAAAATTTTCCAAGAGAAGGTCATAAATAAACCAAAATACAGCCACAATATAAGAAGCTTAAAAACGAATACTTTCATAGAGTTTCTTTTAGATAAATATTTACCTATTTTTGTTTTAAACCGAAAAAAGGACACTTTATGTGTATTAGACATTCGAAAGCCTTTTTCTGTTTTGTCTTTTGAATTAGCAATGTTGGCCTTTTTAATTTTATATTTAGCTAAAAAGCTTGAAATTACATTGAAATACATTTTTAACCTTTTTTGTTTAAGAAACGAGTAGCTTTTTAATGGAGATTAGCTGTCACTCCAGTGTGAAATTCAACACAAAGGCCAAACATTTATTTAACTTTTTTTTATTGTTGAAAAATCTAGTGGATGGCCAGAAAGCCTTTCATATTAAATTAATTTTAGCGATTAAAGAGCCATAGTAAAAGTGTCAACAAATATTTATTTATATATCCTACAATTATTTATGACTATTTTGATTTAAATATAAAAAATATTTTTCCTTTATTCTTGACATATGTACGTTCAAATCCTAGTCTATAGCAAAATACCAAGTGACTTGCCTATGGAAATAGAAGAGCCAACATAAATTTTCTTTCGTTTGAAATATGAAAGGGAGCAATGCATATGTTAGGTTAGGTTAGGTTAAAGTGGCAGCCCGATTAAATTTCAGGCTCACTTAGACTATTCAGTCCATTGTGATACCATATTTAACCAAAAGTAAATATTACATATGGGCACTTCAAGTCTTAACATCTGAACCTTCTCTATTATTTACATTTGTGGAACCAACCAGATTGCTCCAAAAACATTAACAAACTGCTTAAGTTAACGTTTTCCAGGTCCGCCAGTAATCTAAAACTATATGCTCCTAAAATTCGCTTATGCCTTACACAAAAAGCAGGACACTCACACAAGAGGTGTTTAATTGATTCCTTTTCCTCCATATCATGATAGCTTATGCAATAGTCATTATACTTCGCACCTATAGTTTTTGAAAATTCGCCTATTAGGCAGCGACCCGTTATAGCAGATATCAGGAGTGCTATCTGACGCCTTGAGAACACTAACATATCTAGTGTGCGGTTTAAGTTTAAATGGGGCCATATTTGCTTGGTGTCGTTACAACCCTTGCAATTCTCCCATCGAATATTGGCCATCATAATAGCCTTCTCACGCAGTAAGAGCTTGCAGGTGGCCAGAGGCATACCAACAGATTCTAGTTCCCCTGGAATATGTAAGGTAGTTCCTAGTCTTGCTAACACATCTGCTTCGCAGTTCCCCGGTAGGTTCCTATGGCCAGGCACCCATATTAGGTGAATATTGTACTGCTCAGCCATCTCGTGGAGAGATTTGCGGCAGTCTATGGCCGTTTTTGAGTTAAGGAACGCAGAGTCCAAGGATTTTATCGGGGGTTGACTGCCTGATTATATATTAATGCCAATATTTGTTGGAACATTACTTCTCAGCCAATTCACCACCTCTCTTATTGCCAATATTTCAGCCTGAAAAACACTACAGTGACTAGGTAATCTTTTCGTTATTCGCTAATTTCCAGATCTTTAGAATATACACCGATCCCCACTTGTCCATTCAATTTGGAGCCATCAGTATAGAAATCAATATATCTTTTATTCCCCGGGGTCTGTGTACACTACGCCTCACTGTTTTTGTCGAAAAGTGGTTTTGCCAGGGTGTAATCCACTACGTTAGGCACATCTGGCATTACTTTGAGGACCGAACTATGACCGTAAATTTTTCCCGACCACAGCGATAGCTCGCGCAACCGCACAGCCGTTGTTGCAGCTGACTGTTTGGTCAAAATGTCTAAAGGCAATAGATGTAGCATGACATTAAGGGAGTCTGTTCCTGTCTTACTAAATGCGCCTGAGATACATAAGCTCGCCATACGCTGAACTTTATCTAAACAAGTCGGTTTTTGAAGTGCCGGCCACCAGACTACAAAACTATATAGCATATAACTACTACCGTGTATAGCCAATGCACAATTTTTGGTTTTAGTCCCCACTTTTTCCTTATTGCCTTTTGGCACGAGTATAAAGCTACCGTGGCTTTTCTCTCCCTCTCTTCAATATTAAGCCTAAAATTCAGCCTCCTGTCCAAAATAACGCCAAGGTATTTTGCACACTCACCAAAGGGAATTTCAGTACCCCCTAAGGAAATGGGCCTAACCGTGGGAGTTGTGCGATCTTTGCAGTACAGGACTAGTTCTGTCTTTGCTGGATTTACACCAAGACCATTATCTTTCGCCCATTTCTCAGTCATCCGGAGAGCTCTCTGTATAATATCTCTGATTGTGGATGGAAATTTTCCCCTGACTGCTAGCGCCACATCATCTGCGTATGCCACCACTTTTATCCTTTCTTTTTCTAGGGAAACCAAAAGGTTGTTTATAGCAACATTCCAAAGAAGAGGTGATAGAACTCCTCCTTGGGGAGTGCCTCTGTTCACATACCTTATGTGTGTGTGCTTGCCCTAGTGTGGCTGAAATACATCTCTTTATTAGAAGTTCGTCTAACAGCCTAAGTATACCTGGATCAACATTCAGAGTTGTCAGTCCATTTAATATCGAGCTCGGATGGACATTATTGAACGCCCCTTCGATGTCTAGAAACGCCACGATTGTGTATTCTTTGACAGATAGTGAGCTTTCAATAAAGCTGACTAGTTCATGCAATGCGGTCTCAGTAGACCTGCCCTTCGAGTATGCATGCTGTCGTTTCGAGAGCAAACTTGAATCCACGCTAGTTGTAAGATACATGTCTATCATCCTCTCCAGGGTCTTAAGTAGGAATGAGGATAAGCTGATTGGTCGGAAATCCTTCGAACTCGAGTGAGAGGCTTTTCCTGCTTTAGGTATGAAGACGACTTGTGTTTCCCTCCACTTTTCTGGAATATATGCTAAGTTTACACATCGTTTATATATCACCGTCAACCAAGGGATATGTTAACTATTGTTTCAATTTTCCAATTTCAATTGAATGCATTATGCTTTTCAACATTGAAATTTAATGTCTTTATATAAAATAAAATTGAAGTTGGCGAGTTAAAATGAACTTGTCTTTAATGAGAAAACTATACCAAATACATAGTTGCATTGCCACCTTCGGGCTTACAGTTCCCTCACTGAGTCCTTAGAGCCTAGAATAGTCTTCTGAAAAATTTATAAGTAAATTTCTATCATTGAGACTATCAAACCTACATTTCCCTTAATGAGTGCCTCATGCTTACAGTTTCGCCACAAAGATCAACGGGTCTTCAATACCCCATTGAGACATTCTGGCTTAAAATTCCACCACTGAGTTCTTCGATCACTTACGCCTACAGTCCCACTACGGAAAATATTAGGCCTACTGTTCCTCCAATGAGGCTTAGGTTAGGTTAGGTGGCAGCCCGATGTATCGGGGTCACTTAGACTATTCAGTCGATTGTGATGACTAAAAATCTATAGTTCCATCACTGTGACTTTTGCTATACAGTTTCACTACTTAGAACTTTAGACCTGAACTTCAGGTCTATTGTTCGACTAATGAGACATTAGGCCCATACTTCCCTACAAAGCCTTCAGGCATACGATTCCTCCACTGAAGCCCTAGCACCTACAATCGCGCCGTATACATTTTACACATTGGACGTTCAGTTTTATAATTCCATTCCTAAGTCCATCGATCCTACAGTGAGTTATTCATGCCATAAGCTCCTCCACTAAGATTTTTAGACTATTATTAGACCTATTCTTCGACTACTGAGACCTTCCGGTTTATATTTATACCACTGAGACCTTCGGGCCTATAATTCCCCCCACACACAGATCTTCGGGCTTATAATTCCACACCTAAGACCTTTAGGCCGACAGTGAGTTCAAGTCATTAGCTCCACCAAATGAAAACTTTAGGCCTATTGTTCAACCACTAAGACATTCAGGCCTGCTGTACTTAATACTGTAAGCTCGTAGGTGTTAGTGTGTAGTATACATTAACACCTACGAGCTTACAGTGCCCCTGCAAATACCATCAAGACTACAGTTCCCCAATGAGCCTAAATTGAGTCATTCACGCCTAGAGTTCCGCCTAAGAAAATTTCAGGCCTACCCTTCATGCATTGAAACTTCCAGGCCATTAATTCCTCCATTGAGGTCTTAGAACTTATAGCCATACCGCTAGGAACTTCGTCCATATTGCTCACCCAATGAAAATTTCGGGTTTACGATTTCACCATTGTGATCTTGGGGCCTAGAGTGAGTCATTCAAGAAATCAGCCGTATCACTGAGAACTTTAGACCTATCACAAAGACCATCGGGGTTACAGTTCCCCATTGAGACTTTCGGGCCTGGAGTGAGTCGTTACTCACCTCCACAAACTTAAGGCCTACCGTTCGTCCACTAAAACTTCAAGACTCAAAATTCCTTCACTGAAGACTTAGGACCTCCAGTAACACCGCTGAGACCTTCGGGTTTACAATTACACCATTGTGACCTTTGGGCCTACAGTTAGTCATTCTAGTTTACAGTCGCACCATTGAGAACGTTAGGTCTACTTTTCGACACCTTCAGTCTTAGGTTAGGTTAGGTTAGGTGGCAGCCCGATGTATTGGGCTCATTTAGACTATTCAGTTCATTGTGATACCACATTGGTGAACTTCTCTCTTATCACTGAGTGCTGCCCGATTCCATGTTAAGCTCAATAACAAAGGACCTCCTTTTTATAGCCGAGTCCGAACGGCGTTCCACATTGCAGTGAAACCACTTAGAGAAGCTTTGAAACCCTCAGAAATGTCACCAGCATTACTGAGGTGGGATAATCCACCGCTGAAAAACTTTTTGGTGTTCGGTCGAAGCAGGAATCGAACACACGACCTTGTGTATGCGAGGCGGGCATGCTAACCATCGCACCACGGTGGCTCCCCACCTTCACTCTTACTGTGCTACCACTGAGACCTATGAGCTTACAGTTCCCCCACATAGACCATTGGGGCCACAGCTTCTCACTGAGCCTAGATTGAGTCATTCGCGCTTAAAGTTCCACCTCTGATAACTTCAGACCCACAGTGAGTCATTGGAGCCATCAGCTCCACCACTTAGAACTTAGGTGTATTGTTCGACTACTGAAACTTCTCGGCCCTTCGGCTATACAGCTCACCCACTGAGAACTTCGGGTTTACAATTTCACCACTGAAACCTTAGGGCCTACAGTGAGTCATTCATAGCATCAGTTCCACCATTGATAACTTTAGGGCTATGTTCAACCACAATTCTACCACTGACAATCTTAAGGCCTACCGTTCGTCCACTAAAACTTCAAGACTCAAAATTCCTTCACTGAAGACTTAGGACCTACAGTCACACCGCTGAGACCTTCGGGTTTACAATTACACCATTGTGAACTTTGGGCCTACAGTGAGTCATTCTATTTTACAGTCTCACCATCGAGAACGTTAGGTCTACTTTGCTACCATTGAGACCTATGAGCTTACAGTTCCCCCACAAAAACTATTGGGGCCACAGCTTCTCACTGAGCCTAGATTGAGTCATTGACGCTTAAAGTTCCACCTCTGATAACTTCAGGCCCACAGTGAGTCATTGAATCCATCAGCTCCACCACTTAGAACTTAGGGTATTGTTCGACTACTGAAACTTCTCGGCCCTTCGGCTATACAGCACAAACCTTCGGGTTTACAATTTCACCACTGGAACCTTAGGGCATACAGTGAGTTATTCATAGCATCAGTTCCACCATTGATAACTTTAGGGCTATGTTCGACCAAAATTCTACCACTGACACTTACGAGCATATACTTTCCCACAAAGATAATATATGATTCAGTTCCACATCTGAGAACTTCAGGCCACCGTTCGACCACTGAAACTTCTAGGCCCCTTGGCCATACAGCTCATCCACTGAGAACTACGGTTTTACAATTTCGCAACTGAGACCATAGGGTCTACAGTCATTCTAGTCATTCAAGCCTACAGTTTCACCACTGAGTACGTTAGATGTATTGTTTGACCACAGACACCATCAGTCTTACAGTTCTACCATTGAGACCTACAACACAACGCCTAAGATGTTCGAATCTATAATTCAAAGACTAAGAAGTTTAGTACTATAGTTTCAACGCTGCATACTTCGTGCCTATAGTCTTACTATTGAGCCTTTATGGCCCACAGTTTCATCGCTGAGAACTTACATTTCAATCGCTGAGTGCATCAGGCTTATAGTTCCTCTACTTATAGTTCCGGGCTTATACTTCCACACCTCTAATCTTCAGGCCTACAGTTCTTCATTGACATTTCCAACACAAAGATCTCCGGGTCTACAGTTCCTTCACTATGACCTTTGAACCTACAATTCTTCCAGCCACCATTGAGACTTTGGAGCATACAACTCCTCGACTAAGAACTTTGTGTCTACCATAACACCATTTCGGACTAACAGTCTCACTACTGAGACTGGAGTCACATAGTTCCTCCACTTAGACCTTCGGGATTACAGTTCCACACTTCTGACATTCAGGCTTACTTTCCTTCATTGCCGCAATTTTCACATTTAAACCACAAAGGCCTTCGTGTCTACAATTCCTTCACCAAGTCCTTTGGATCTACAATTCTCTCATACCCATCACTGAGACCTTCGAGGCTAAAATTCTTTCACTGACGCCTTTGTGCCTTCCTCTACTTCGGGCGTACCCTCACACTAGTGAGATTACAGTAACAAAACTAAGACCTCCAGCATACATTTCAACCACGTAGACCTTCGGGTCTTCAGTTCCTTCACTAAGACCATGGCGCATATAATTCTCCCACTTACACCATTATGTCCACCGTCCACTGAGCCCTTCGAAACAGATCTCCACTGATACCTTGATCCTTACCACCATAAACCAGATCCCGATAAACTACAAGTCGAGCAATTTATCAGTTTCCGCTCTTTAGGTAACTCAGTTCTTATCAATTACCGATCATGGTGAAACCTACGGTACCCTATTAACCGTAGTTCTTATCAACTTCCGATCATTTAAATCTCAACAAATAGACCAGATCTCAATCCATTATCGATGAATATCGTAGATCCCAAAGTTGACCTTGCATCATAGGTAGATTATAAAATAGTTTCACTCGACATATAAATACTTATGGGGCCTTACGGAGTCGCTTTTATGTTTCCATTACTTACACAATAATTGAATTTGTCTGTACAGAGATATTCATTTTTAAAGCTCAATGTCTATTGGCTATTTGGCCTGCACTTGATTCGTCAAATTTCTATCATAATAATTCCATATGAAGGACGACAACGAAAATGATTAAATTCTTTTTCACCAAACGACCATTACCCTGGTATTCTCCTACATTCCATCGATGTTCTAACGGATGATGGCTAGATTGTTAAACCATCACCTTGACATATAAAACTGTGGATATTTACTTTCAATATTCATCTGTCCATATGAGAAATTCGTATTGATTCAGATGACAACTGCAAATAGCTACCACAATGATTCAATACCAAAATGAGGGTCATGTGAAATAATTTCACTATGGTCGATGGTGGTGGTATGGACGATAGGCACCACTTGGAGTCCTACAAACAAAACCGATGTGGTATTGTTTGCTCAAACCCTTGTGTGTGTGTGTCTGACCTCAATATGAATATGGGTATGGTCAAACTGTAGTGACATATATTGATTGACCCACTGGTATAGATGTTGCATGTGATCTGCTGTAATATTTGAAACCAACGGACAAAGCTACGGGACGGAAATCTATTCAAGAATGTTGCCTACACAGTAAGCTATCATGCTGAGACCAAGATGAAGGCTAATGAAAGGAAATAGGTAATCCATAATAATATGTCTATGAGAGAGATTGATTGAAGGGCTTGATGTAACAAATCCTTGGGAGATTAGTGAGATTACGCATTTGCCAAAGGCTTATGGTCGGAAGTTGAATCAGTCATTGGTTATGGATATATGTGATAATTTTCACATTTGTTAATGTGGAAGATACATTGTACATGCGAATGATATGTGCTCTTCGGTGCAACTTAATCGATTCTCTAGTAATTTCCGCCACATGGCGCATAAAGAGAGAAGATGAAAATGGAACTTTGGCGCGTGGTACATATTTCCACTTGTAGGGTGTAACATTTCCCCTTTTTGCCAAATGTTCATCTTCCCAGAAATAAGAAAAAAGCTGACACCTCAATAACCCAAAGCGGAATAAAGATTTAAAGAGTGTACTCCCCATTGTACAATGAAAAGTTTCCCAGTTCGGATGATCAGAGATCGATCAACGAATCACGAAGCGTCATACAGTCGTAAAATCTGTACAAGTTTGAGTGACAGAACATCCGTAGTTGAAGAAAGAATTAACAGCACGAAAAACAAGCTTTCACACCTACGAAAAAGTAGATTTCGATCTAAATATATATGAACGGTTTAAAAGGAATATACGCTAGACTTATTGTTGGAGATTAAGATAGTCATAGACTAGGATAGGCTAGGCTTAGTGGTAGTCTTTATTTTTTTCAGGCTCACTTAAATTTTTCATTGCGATATCCCATTTGTGAACATATTTCTTATCACTAAGTGCTGTCGGATTCCATATTTAGCTCAATGACAAAGAACCTACTTCTTATAACGGAGTCTGAATGACGTTTGAAGTTATGGTGAAACCACTTAGAGAAGCTTTGAAAGACCAGCTTTACTCTGAGGGGATAAACCACCGCTGAAAAATGTGCTTGATTTTCGGTCGAAGCTGGACTTCAATCTTAAGGATGGTAAAGGCACTATGGGGAGTTCGAATGATATCAGAAGCATTCAACAACGCGACAAAAAAATTGTAACAACACCACAAATGATCGGAAAGTTAAGAACAGATTTGATCGTAATCCAGGCCCTAATGGTAGAAAACTTGAAATGAGCATATCGCAAGAACGAATGAAACACATATTGAGAAATGAGCTTGGACTAAAGCCATTGAAGCTTAAACAAGTGATAGAGCTATAAAGAGAGAGAGAAGCAAATCCAAATTGAGTAGTTTGTGAATAAATAAAATGATCGGATTTACTTGCCAAAGAGATCACCTGAAAATTTACGCCTTCGATTGGTCACCACAACTGAAGCACGGCCGATGGTAATGGCGTGGGCCGCCGTAACGACCGATGGTAACTCTCCACTCGCATACATCGATCGGATTTACTTGCCAAAAAGATCACCTGAAAATTTACGCCTTCGATTGGCCACCAGAACTGAAGCACCGCCGATGGTAATGGTGTGGGCCGCCATAACGACAGATGGTAGCTCTCCACTCGCATTCATCGATCGTGGGGTCAAAGTAAATGCAGAGTATTGTCGGCAAAATGTCCTCAAGACAGTAACCCTGGGCAGACAAACCTTTCGGCCATGACCATGGACATTCCAATAGAACTCAACACTATCGCATTTAGCACGCAAGAATGGCTTTAAAACGAGGATCCGTGCTAAATTTCTACCGATCAATGGCCATCAAAATGTCCGCATCTCGATCGGTTAGACTAAGGTTGCCACAAAAAATTATCAAAGTGTCCATTATTTGAAGAAGGCGCTTTGGCGGAAATAGGTTAAAATACCGCAGAACCACTTTCGTGCAGCATGTGATGGTTTTGTGAGACCACAACTATCACAACGGACAGAGTGGTTTTATTTAGCCTGTATTAACGGGCTGTCGCTATACTTAGCCTATCCTAAACTAGGACGTTTTAATCTTCAATAATGAGTCTAGCGTATATTCCTTTAAAACAGCTCACATGAACTCCAACTATATTGCGTTCTCTCAGTTTGTTCCGGTATCTCATGATCTACTCTTGACTAACTTCCAGTTTATTCACTCTTTTGCTTCCATTTGTTCTTCAGTTTATTAATATTACATGCTACCTTTACTCGTGATCGTTCCATACCATCTATTCACATTTAAATAAATCGGTGTATATAAAGGGTGATTCTTTTGAGGTTAGGATTTTCATGCATTAGTATTTGACAGATCACGTGGGATTTCAGACATGGTGTCAAAGAGAAAGATGCTCAGTATGCTTTGACATTTCATCATGAATAGACTTACTAACGAGCAACGCTTGCAAATCATTGAATTTTATTACCTAGAAAAGTTGGCAGAAAATCCGCTTTTTTATCGACAAATTTTGTTCAGCGATGAGGCTCATTTCTGGTTGAATGGCTACGTAAATAAGCAAAATTGCCGCATTTGGAGTGAAGAGCAACCAGAAGCCAAGAACTGCCCACGCATCCCGAAAAATGCACTGTTTGGTGTGGTTTGTACGCTGGTGGAATCATTGGACCGTATTTTTTCAAAGATGCTGTTGGACGCAACGTTACGGTGAATGGCGATCGCTATCGTTCGATGCTAACAAACTTTTTGTTGCCAAAAATGGAAGAACTGTACTTGGTTGACATGTGGTTTCAACAAGATGGCGCTACATGCCACACAGCTCGCGATTCTATGGCCATTTTGAGGGAAAACTTCGGAGAACAATTCATCTCAAGAAATGGACCGGTAAGTTGGCCACCAAGATCATGCGATTTGACGCCTTTAGACTATTTTTTGTGGGGCTACGTCAAGTCTAAAGTCTACAGAAATAAGCCAGCAACTATTCCAGCTTTGGAAGACAACATTTCCGAAGAAATTCGGGCTATTCCGGCCGAAATGCTCGAAAAAGTTGCCCAAAATTGGACTTTCCGAATGGACCACCTAAGACGCAGCCGCAGTCAACATTTAAATGAAATTATCTTCAAAAAGTAAATGTCATGGACCAATCTAACGTTTCAAATAAAGAACCGATGAGATTTTGCAAATTTTAGGCGTTTTTTTTAAAAAAAAAGTTATCAAGCTCTTAACAAATCACCCTTTATTACTCGTTGTTCGGAAGAGAAAACATAATGTCGATGCTTGGGTTCTTCACGTACTACCATAATGGTTCAGTAGTTAGCATGGCCGCCTTGGATACAGAGGACATATATCCGGAAACCAAAAAGTTTAACATTGGTGTTTAATCAGCCCTCGGTATCGGTGGCGTTACCGCAAAGTGGGTTCACACATAATCTTACACGCTATTCGGGCGCAGCTTTAAAACGGAAGTTCCTTGTTATTAAGCGAAACATAGAACAGGACAGAACCCATTGTTAAGAGGAGTTCATTACCTTTAGTATCACACGATATACTTAATTATCTATGTGAGTCCGATATGAGAGGTTGTCCCTAACCTCATAATCATGGTCTCATAATCATATACAAAAGCAAGTAGTACATTCGAGTGAACGGCGAAGCCAGGTGAAGCGAACTCTCCCCATATAGAGCATGTTCTGGGATCTTATCGCAGTGTTCGCTTCAACTGGCGGTAAACACAACAATATTTAACGCAACTAAAGAAGTGAACATTCCCGCATGTTCTGGGATCCCATTATCGTGGGACTTTCTATCTGGCATCATGAGCACATAGAGGGCACAAAAGGATTGTTCGTGTATAATCACGAATCACCCATGTATAATCACCCACAAAAAAAAAAAATACTTTCCTCAGGAACGAAATGTTAGACAAACGAAATTCCCTTTTAATGTAAAGTAGCTTCTTAAAGGTCAAACATGTCCGAATATACGACAAACGATACAACGATCTCTTCTAATTATTTTTATTCGCTGTTGAAGAAAAACAATTAATGTCTAAGGAAAACTTGGTTAGTCTAAAATTCTTATTACATCCTTCCACTATCTGTCGTTGGTTTCTCTTGTTTTCCACCATAATCCACGCCATCAAAGTGCTCAGTCAAGTCGCCCTGTTTGCGCTTCCAATTTTGATTTAGTATATAACCTTAGGTCTGAAGTTCAAGGTAAGAATTCAATAATATTTTGTCGAACGTACTCGTAGAAGTGATCCTTATTAGTCGGTTTACTACTATGTTAAACAACTTTTAGCTCTTTGAAATATTCTCATTTTCATTCATCAGCGTTTCATATATATCCTGAGTCACATCATTGGGTTCAAACCTCAATTTGAGGCTATTGCCCCTTGGAATACTATTGTGACACTTCTGATTGAGTTCTATAATAAGGATATAACAAGTATATACGGCCGAAAGATCGGCCAGGCCGAATCTTATGTACCCTCCATCGTGGATTGCGTAGAAACTTCTACTAAAAACGGTCATCCACAATCAAATCATCCACAATTAAATTACATCATCTTCTACATTGTAAGTTAGTCCGTGCGGGATATATAGTAGACAAAAGAAAGGTCGATTAAATACGTATATATTCAGTTCTTGACCGGTATGTAGGGAAGAAATAATTACGAACCGATATGAATTTTTGTGCAGTAATTATAGAGCCAGAATTGAAATATGGGGGGCTATACACAATATGAACACGAGTCTCCCAAAAATGGAAGATTTTTTACTGTTTGGTAGATTGGTAGAATTCTTGATGTTTTGGAAGATTTTGCAAAATATTCCTCTCCAACTATGAAATGCTTCATATATTTTCTATAGAAATAACACTTTGACAAAATTTTCTACAGAAATAAAATTCTGACAAAATTGTCAGGTTGCCTGATAAGTCCCCGGTCTGGCACATAGATGGCGTCGCTAGTATTAAATGCATATTATTTTTATATAGTACCAACCTTCAAATGATTCGTGTTAAAATTTGACATGTGTAAGTCAATTAGTTTGTGAGATAGAGCGTCTTTTGTGAAGCAACTTTTGTTATTGTGAAAAAAATGGAAAAAAAGGAATTTCGTGTTTTGATAAAATACTGTTTTCTGAAGGGAAAAAATACGGTGGAAGCAAAAACATGGCTTGATAATGAGTTTCCGGACTCTGCCCAGGGAAATCAACAATAATTGATTGGTATGCAAAATTCAAGCGTGGTGAAATATGCACGGAGGACGGTGAACGCAGTTGGCGCCCGAAAGAGGTGGTTACCGACGAAAACATCAAAAAAATCCACAAAATGATTTTGAATGACCGTAAAATTAAGTTGATCGAGGTAGCAGAGGCCTTAAAGATATCAAAGGAACGTGTTGGTCATATCAATCATCAATATTTGGATATGCGGAAGCTCTGTGCAAAATGGGTGCCACGCGAGCTCACATTTCACCAAAAACAACAACGTATTGATGATTCTGAGCGGTGTTTGTAGCTGTTAACTCGTAATACATCCGAGTTTTTCCGTCGATATGTGACAATGGATGAAACATGGATCCATCACTACACTCCTGACTCCAATCGACAGTCGGCTGAGTGGACAGCGACCGGTGAACCGTCTCCGAAGCGTGGAAAGACAAAAGTCCGCTGGCAAAGTAATGGCCTCTGTTGTTTTGGGATGCCCATGGAATAATTTTTATCGATTATCTTGAGAAGGGAAAAACCATCAACGGTGGCTATTATATGGCGTTATTGGAGCGTTTGAAGGTCGAAATCGCGGCAATACGGCCACATATGAAGAAGAAAAAAGTGTTGTTCCACCAAGACAACGCACCGTGCCACAAGTCATTGAGAACGATGGCAAAAATTCATGAATTTGGCTGCGAATTGCTTCCCCAACCACCGTATTTTTTCAGATCTGGTCCCAGCGACTTTTTCTTGTTCTCAGACCTCAAAAGGATGCTCGCAGGGACAAAATTTGGCTGCAATGAATAGGTGATCGCCGAAACTGAGGCCTATTTTGAAGCAAAACCGAAGTAGTACTACCAAAATGGTATCAAAAAGTTGGAAGGTCGTTATAACCGTTCTATTAGAAATTATATTTTGACAAAATTTCCTAAAGACATGAAATGTTGACAAAATTTTCTATGGCAATAAGATTTTGGAAGATTATTTTTGACTCGAGTGGCAATCGTGATTTTTCTGTGATTGGGGATCGGTTTATTTGGGGCTATATATAATACAGATCGATACGAACCAATTTTGGCATGGTTGTTATCGGCCATACACTAGCGAAATGTACCCGATTTCAACCGGATCGGATGAATCTTGCTCCTTCAAGAGGCTACGGAGGTCAAATCTGAGGATCGGTTTATAATGGGGCCTTATTTATAATTATGAACCGATATGGACCAATTTTTGCATGGTTGTTAGAGACCATATACTAACACCACGTACTAAGTTTCAACCGGATCGGATGAATTTTGCTCCTCCAAGAGGCTCCGGAGTTCAAATTTGGGGATCAGTTTATATAAGGGCTATATGTAATTACCAATATGGACCGATATGGACCAATTCCATCCTATGGTGCACTCTCAAAAAAAAAAAGTCGCTTCTGTAACCTATAGTCCCAAACTCATTTTGCTTCAAGCATATACATTTTTGGGTATTGCCCAAATATTTATATTTTTTATTTCTTCCAATATATAATATGTTTGAAAGCATATTGGTCTAAACAATATAATATTTTTGGGTAGTCTAAGTTCCAAACATTATGTATTTTTCCATCCAAATTCAATAATGTTGTCTTTCAAAAAACTATATGTTATTATGTGAACATATAATATGTTTGTTTAAAAATTTGAGTTCCAAACATATAATTTTTACACCCAAACATATCAAAAACAGTCTTTTTCGTCCGTGTGGAGGGTATAAAAATGAGGTTCCTTGTCATTGACAAAACCATAGGATTGGGCAACACTCACTGATAAGAGAGAAGTTCAGTACTTGCGGT
Organism: Haematobia irritans; assembly: GCF_050003625.1. Taxonomy (NCBI): domain Eukaryota; kingdom Metazoa; phylum Arthropoda; class Insecta; order Diptera; family Muscidae; genus Haematobia; species Haematobia irritans. The sequence goes on along the minus strand of NC_134397.1, from coordinate 205,105,983 downwards.
ATGTTAAGAGAGCCTGGAATAAGGGACTGCTACTGTACATAGCCTATCATGCCTTGATTTTTATACTCTGCGCCACACTATGGAACAGGGTAATATAAGTTAGTGTATATGTTTGCAACACCCAGAAGGAGGCGAGATAGACACAGGGTGTCTTTGACAATAATGCTCATGGTGAGTTCCTGAGTCGATCTAGCCATGTCCGTCTGTCTGTGAACACATTTTTGTGATCAAACTCTAGATCGCAGTTTAAGTCCAATCGCCTTCAATTTTGGCTCAAGTTCCTGTTTTGGGTCAGAATAGAAACCTATTGATATTGGAAGAAATCGGTTCAGATTTAGATATATATCTTTCATCCGATATGCACTTATATGGACCCAGAAGACAGAGCTTTACCCCGATTTGCTTGAAATTTTGCACAAACATGTAGAGTTAAGTGTGCAAAATTTGATTGAAATCTGTTCAGATTTAGATATAGCTCCCATATATATCTTTCGCCCGATGTGGACTTATATGGCGCCAGAAGCCAGAGTTTTACCCAAATTTGCTTGAAATTTTGCACGAGGAGAACAATAAGTACAGGGTGATACGGTCAAAATTTGGTCAATATAAACTTGACGTATTTCTTTCAATTTTGCATTTAAAAAACCTGAACAACCCTCATTTTGAAAGTGTGTGTGTGTAGAATGTTGCTCCTATTTTGATTTTGGAATTCACTCTTCAGTTGTCAAAATGCCGTCCAAGCAAGAAGAGCAGCGTACCAAAATTTTGCTCGCGTATCGCGAAAATCCGAGCTACTCGCACGCAAAGCTGGCAAAATCGCTAAAAGTTGCCAAATCAACCGTTACAAATGTAATTAAAGTGTTTGGGGAACGTTTTCGACAGCCAGGAAGTCTGGATCGGGGGGAAATCGAAAACCGGAAGCCGCTGAGACGACAAAGAGAGTTGCCGGTAGTTTCAAGCGAAACCCTAACCTCTCTCTATCCGAGATGCCGCAAATAAGCTGGGTGTATCGTCTACAACCGTGCATCGAGCCAAAAAACGAGCCGGACTATCGACTTACAAGATCGCGATTGACTCCAAATCGCGATGATAAACATAATACGACGGCCAAAGCGCTATACCGGAGGCTGTACACGACGATGCTGACGAAGTTAGACTGCGTGGTAATGGACGACGAAACCTACGCCAAAGCCGACTATAAGCAGCTTCCGGGACAGGAGTTTTATACGGCAAAAGGAAGGAGAAAGGTAGCAGATATTTTCAAGCACATAAAACTGTCAAAGTTCGCAAAGAAATATCTGGTTTGGCACGCCATCTGTACCTGTGGCTTGAAAAACAGCATTTTCATAGCTTCCGGGACTGTCAACCAAGAAATTTACGTGAAAGAGTGTTTGAATAAACGTCTGCTGCCTTTCCTGAAGAAACACGGTTGTTCCGTACTGTTTTGGCCGGATTTGGCATCTTGCCATTACGGTAAAAAGGCCATGGAGTGGTACGCCGCCAACAACGTGCAGGTGGTTCCCAAGGACAAGAACCCTCCCAACATGCCAGAGCTCCGCCCAATTGAGAAATACTGGGCTATTGTCAAGCGGAACCTAAAGAAGACCAAAAAAACTGCTAAGGACGAGCAGCAGTTCAAGGCAAACTGGCTTTCTGCGGCGAAGAAGGTGGACAAGGTGGTTGTACAAAATCTGATGGCAGATGCCAAGCGTGGGGCCAGGCAATTCGGATTTGGAAAAGCGAAAGCCTAACTGAAATCTTTCCTGAACTTTATACTAATTGAACTTGGAAAAGAAATTTAATTTGATTTTTTAAATAAACGATTTCACCGATTTACACGCGTTTTCCCTTGACGAAATTTTGACCGTATCACCCTTTACTATAGTCAGGTGCGCCAAATATGATTGAAATCGGCTCAGATTGAAATATAGCTCTCATATACATCTTTCGCCCGATATAGACTTATATTGCCCCAGAAGCCAGAGTTTTAGCCCAATTTTGTTGAAATTTTGCACTAGGAGTACAATTAGTAGCGTAGTGAAGTGTGCTAAATTTTATTGAAATCGGTTCAGATTTAGATATAGCTCCCATATATATCTTTCGCCCGATTTTCTGTCATATGACCACAGAGTTCAAAGTTGTAGTCCAATTTACGTGAAATTTTGCACAGGGAGTAGCATTAAAATACTAAGTATGCATGTCAAATTTGGTTGGAATCGGTACAAATTTCTATATAGCTTCCATATATATGCTTTTCCGATTTGTGCAAAAATTACCAAAATACCCACATTTTCCTTAAAAAATCGCCAGTGCTAAGTCGAAAACTTGTAAAAGTGACTCAAATTTCCCTCCATTTCTAATACATATCTATCGACCGATAAATCATAAATACACTTTTGCGAAGTTGCCTCAAAATTGGTTCAAATTAAAATATTCCCATATGTTTTTACTAACATAGTGTGGGATGGGGCGTTAGCCGACTTAAATTTTAAGTCTATAGATTATAAATTTTGTTCAGATGGAGTCAGATTTAAATGTATGTATTTGGGATAAAAACCTTTATATATAGCATCCAGGGCTGTGGAGCCGGAGTCGGAGTCTGAAGATTTTGCTGGAGTCGGAGTCGTAAAAATTTTGCTCGACTCCGACTCCGGCTAAATCAAATTTTTTACAACACTTCACATTTTTGTAACTTTGCTTTATTCATTCGATCAATGTACATCATGATTGTAAATGAAAATCAACTTCCAATTACGGCTATCTTTTTATGTTTCCTAGAATGTTAGACTAGCAGATGGGCTGGATCGATCCATTTTAATGCAAATATCAATTAATTTGTAATATTTCGAAAAATCGAAATTATTTTTTTTTTTAATTTTATTTTAAGGCCATATACATATGTGGAATATTTACAGAAAATTTTTTCAAAGTTGTTTTTATAGAAAATGTTGTCAAAATGTTATTTCTATAAAAAGTTTTGTCAAAATTTTATTTCTATTGCAAATTTAGTCAAAATTTTATTACTATAGAAATATTTTTAGCTATAGAAAATTTTTCAATTAAATTTTATTTCTATAGAAAATTGAGTCAAAATTTTGTTTCTATAGAATATTTTGCAAAATTTAATTTCTATAGAAAATTTTGCAAAATTTTGTTTGTTACACAAAATTTTTTTTAAAAATTTTATTTCTATTAATAATTTTATTTCTATAAAAATTAAAGTCAAAATTTTATTTCTGTAGAAAATTTTGCCAAAATTTCATAGCAATAGATTTTTTTATTAGAAAATTTGTTCAAAATTTTATTTCTATAGAAAATTTGGTCAAAATTTTATTGCTATAGAAAATTTAGTCAAAATTTTGTTTCTGTAGAATATTTTGCAGAATTTTATTTCTATAGATAAATTTGCAAAATTTTGTTTGTTACACAAACATTTTTTCAAAATTTTATTTCTATAAAAATTTAAGTCAAAATTTTATTTCTATAAAAATTTTAGTCAAAATTTTATTTCTATAAAAATTTAAGTCAAAATTTTATTTCTATAGAAAATTTTGCCAAAATTTTATAGTAATAGATTTTTTTATTAGAAAATTTGGTCAAAATTTTGTCAACATTTTATTACTATAGAAAATTTAGTCAAAATTTTGTTTCTGTAGAAAATTTAGTCAAAATTTTATTTACTAGACAAACATTTTTCCAAAATTGTATGCTCACTGATACTAACAGCTAAGTCGAAAACTTGTTGAAATGACTCAAATTTTAAAATTTTTCAATGAATGAATCATAAATGCATTTTTGCGAAATTGTCTAAACAATTATAAATATTTCCCAAATATTGCCCGAAATTTTGTAGAAGTCTGATTTGAGATTTTATCAAAATGTAGATCTAAATACAAAGTTGTGCAGAGTATATTATAGTCGGCCCGCCCTACTTTAGACTTTCCTTGCATTTTTATTTTTTGTTAAAATTGTGTTACGTCCCATAACGTTAGATTTAAATCTTAAGTACATAGATTTTGTAGAAGTATATACAATTTTGTCTAAATCGATTCAGATTCAAATTCATGCATATGGGAATATAAACCTTTATATGTTATAGCTCGCAAAAAATTTAAAGGATTTGAGATAGTATCAATAATTTTGGTCCACAAATACATATACTGTTGGTATCTTCTCATATTATGATGGGTATTTATAGCATTATTTTATTTATTAAACATTGCCCTAAATTTGAAATATAGAGTTCAATTGGCATCTAATGTGAAATTAAGACCTTTTTTTTTGCACACATAAATAAATATGATACTTTATATCGATCTACTTACAGTACCCCCACAATAGAACTACAAATTAGTGGTATTAAAATGAGATTTAGTTATATTACCCGGAGTCGGAGTCGAACTGATGAAAAATGCTGGAGTCGGAGTCGAGCAAAATTGGCTCCACTCCACAGCCCTGATAGCATCCAACACATTTGACGGATTTGATATAGTATCGAAAATGTGGATTTACAAGAAGGTGCAGGGTATAATATAGTCGGCCCCGCCCGTATTTAGACTTTCTTTACTTGTTCATAATAAGTTTAGCAGATATGGGCTCTGAATACATTGGGTTCTCTAAGATTCGTCCGATATCTTTTGACTAATACTTTCAGTTTATTGACTCTTTTGTCTCCTCTTACTCTAGTTTGCTACAAAATTTGAATCCTTAGTTATTCAGAGCGGTGTACCTTGTATACCTTGTATGTTGAAAGACAGAACATAATCTCGGTGCTTAGGTTCTTCACGTACGTGGATGACGCTTCTTAGCGACCGCGACTGACATAGTGGTTCAATGGTTAGCATACCCACTTTGGATACAAAGCGTCCAGCATACAAATTCCAGTTATTACTCTCATTCATCAGCCTAATTGGTATTTCGTATATACCAAGTTACATATTTTCAAGCCTCAATTGTATACTACTGCCCTTTGTATTGTAACACTTCTGATTGAATTCTATAAAAAAAGATAACCATAGAATTGTGCAGCACTCATTGACGATAGAGGAGTTCACCATCTGTGTTACCACAATAGAAATCAATAGGCTAGGCGTAATGTCACATTTAATATTCATCACCCGTTCATCTGCTCCCTCACAGTTATAGTCCCAAATGTAAAATTTTCACAAAAGTAATTTTGTAAATGATATCTATGGCAACTTTATCTTAATGGGTCTTCAGTGCATAAATCCAATTGCTGTCACTAGCAACACTTTTTCAATTCAATTATTTAACCCATTTCTTATGATCACTGCGCGTATCCTTTTGTTGCTATGTGAAATAAATAAAACAGTACTTGCATCACATTTATATAATTTCCCATATGTCCCAGCAGTTGCTTGCTCCACATAACCCCGGGTATTGTTCCCGCACATAAATGCCTGCATCACTTATGACAATTTCTCCTCATTGTCTCTGGCCTATCAAAATTTCCCCGATTGTCCTCTTAGATAAGTCTGAGAAATTGGTAGCTGGTATGATTACAGGCCTGCAGCTAACAATCCTCATCATCATCATAATCACCCATTCCACAGCACATACAAATGTTATGGATGGGTTCGGTAAGAAGACAAAGTGCTGGGGATGTTATGACATTTTGTCATCAACGACAGATTAGTGGCTGGGGAAAACTTTGCTAGCTGTTCTCGTACATACTTCGAAGGATTTTTATTAAATTCCATTACAATCCAGTAAGACAACCGCCGCCATCATCATTCTCGACCGGAAAACGTTGTAATGATAATAGACAGGTAGGGAATAAGGCCCAGGGATATGAGGTATCAAACATCCAACACCAGCAGACACCACCAGACTACCATCAGACTTTAGCCTAGAAGTAAACCAACCAAATAACCAAGCTTGTAATTTCCAACAGAAGTTGTCGAGTTGAGGTAACTGAAACCCATATTCTACTCCTCAAATGATGTGGCTATGGCTGGATGGTTGAATGCAGTAACGATAAAGTGTATTTGTGTCATCTATACCAGTTTGATGTTGAGGACCTAGGTATTTCACTCTTCCCATGTCAATAGAATTTTGTCACCAGGCTATGTGAACGAACAACTTAAAAGGTGGAATTACATGGTGATGATGAAATAATGATTAAAATTATTTTGTCCCCTTTATCACAATAATTTGTTCGTTTATTAAAGTGATGACATTTATAAACTTCTTTTCTCCCTTTCTCACTGTCCCTTTCACACCGCTTGAATGGAAACGGAAACTAGTATAACATACAGCAACTTTGTCCAGTGTAAGACTGACTAAAAAGAAAAGTTACCAACATTATAAAGTGTGGAGTATAAAACAGAATTTGTTATACTTTACTTAGTGGTCCGAGGTGTTTATGACATTCATTCTTAGGGCTGATTTATCATATATAAGTTTAGAGATTAGATGACTCAAAAGGGAATCAGAAAAAATTATGGATACCAGACAAAACGTTAGGGAAAAACAACTATATACGGCCCTAAATTCGGCTAGACCGGATCTTATGTACCGTCCACCATGTATTGCTTTTAAAGAACGGTTGCCAGTCGAGCCATAAATAATCTAGCAAAATTTGGAGGAAATTTTACCACACAGAAAGAAAGTAAACTGTTTTATCGAAAAAATGAACTGCGTCATACGAAAATTGAACTACCTTGTACTCCATATTTTGAGATTTCCACAATGCGTTGTTCAAACCAGGAAAATTTAATGCCCTGGTGTACTTTTTAACAACAACTCACGATATTACGCCAACTCATAAAAGGAAAACTGAATTTTTTCGGTGCCCAAAACTATCAAACAAAAAAATATTATTTTACTAACTTTTATTTCTATAGAAAATTTTCTCAACATTTTATTTCTATAGAAAATTTTCTCAACATTTTATGTCTATAACAAATTTTCTCAAAATTTTATTTCAATGGAAAATTTTGTCAAAAGTTTATTGCTATAGAAATTTTTCTCAAAATTTTATTTCTATAGAAATTTTTATTTCTATAGAATTTTTTGGCAAATTTTTATTTCTATAGAAATTTTTGTCAAATGTTTATTTCTTTAGAAAATTTTGTAAAATTTTATTTCTAAAGGAAATTTTGCCAAACTTTTAATTCTATAGAAAATTTTGTCAACATTTTATTTCTACAAAAAATTTTGTCAAAATTTTTTTTCTACTGGAAATTTTGCCAAACTTTTAATTCTATAGAAAATTTTGTCAAAATTTTATTTCTATAGAAAATTTTGTCAACATTTTATTTATAGAAAAAAGGAAAAGAGATGTTTGTACAAAGATTTATTTATACAGAGGCCAACTGTCATAAACCTTTTTTCGGAAGGTTCAAGTGTGGTTCACTTTGGGTTTAGTGAACTACCCTAATTTATTCTGATAATTGGTTGATAGTTTTGCTGCAAGTAGAGGATGCTGATGAGGAATGTGCTAATTCCGAAACGTGCGTCCATCCAACAATCTTGCAGTCTATAGGGCTTTGCCTAAATAAATTTGACAAACATTCTTTTCCTCTATTGGTTAAGCTACTCTTGTAGTTTAGTCAACGCAATGGTTTTAAAGCTGAGATCAAAACAACAGATATGATGGAAGTACAAACCAACAATAAAAAACAAAAACGACAGATTATAGAAAAATTTTCAAGTTTTATTTCTATAGAAAATTTTATTTCTAAAGAAACTGTTGTCAAAATTTTATTTCTATAGAAAATTTTCACATAATTTTATTTCTATATAAATTTTTGTAAAATTTTATTTCTATAGAAAAATTTGTCAAAATTTTATTTCTACAAAAAATTTTGTCAAAATTTTATTTCTATAGAGAATGTTGTCAAAATTTTATTTCTATTGAAAGTTTTCACAAAATTTTATTTCTCTAAAAAATTTTCACAAAATTTTAGTTCTATAGAAATTTTTGTAAAATTTTATTTCTATAGAAATTTTTGTCAAAATTTTATTTCTACAGAAAATATTGTCAAAATTTTATTTCTATAGAAAATTTTGTCAAAATTTTATTTCTATAGAAAATTTTATCAAATTCCTTAATTCTTTTAGTTTTGTTATTAAGCTAATTACAAAACTAAAAGACTTAAAAATTTGAACTAAAAAGGTCGTTACAAAAACAACAACTGAATTTAGTAAAAAATTTATTTCTATAGAATATTTCGTCAAAATTTTATTTCTATAGGAAATGTTGTCAAAGTTTTTTTTTTCTATAGAAAATTTAGTCAAAATTTTATTTCTATACAAAATTTTATCAAAATTTAATTTCTATACAGAATTTTGTCAAAATTTTATTTCTATAGAAAATTTTGTCAAAATTTTATTTCTATAGAAAATTTTGTCAAAATTTTATTTCTATAGAAAATTTTGTCAAAATTTTATTTCTTAGAAAATTTTGTCAAAATTTTATTACTATAGAAAGTTTTTCAAATTTTTATTTCTATAGAAAATTTTCTCAAAATTTAATTTCTATAGAAAATTTTCTAAAAATTTTATTTCTATGTAAAATTTTGTCAAAATTTTATTTCTTTAGAAAATTTTGTAAAAATTTTATTTCTTTAGAAAATTTTGTAAAAATTTTATTTCTATAGAAGATTTTGTCAAAATTTTATTTCTATATAAAATTTTGTCAAAATTTTGTTTCTATAGAAATTTTTGGGAAAATTTTATTTCTATAAAAATTTTTGGCAAAATTTTATTTATATAGAAAATTTTTTCAAAATGTTATTTATATAGAATATGTTGTTTCTAGAGGCTATAGATTAACGTCGAGCTCTCTCACTTTTTGAGGCATCAATGGCTTTAGTCCAAGATCAATTTTCAATATGTGTTGCTTCCGTTGGCGTGATTGTTAAGTTCAAGAGCAAGTTTTCTACCACTGCGGCAGGGATTTCGATCAAAGCTGACCTTCATTTGTTTTGGGATCATGTTTGGTGTTGTTACAATTATTTCGTCCTCTTACTATTAATAATTGTATTCAACCACAGTGTTTCCATCATTAGTTAGAAAATGGGATAGGTCCATTTTGGGCTATGCATCGCCAGTGTCTGTTCTTCTTCAAGTTTTTATGGATTTTTCCTTATCTCAGTCTACTTTCTCTTCGACTTTAATGTAGCACATCTCGTTTGTACAAAGCTATTGCAAATATTCCGTTCTGCTGAGTAGTATGTACATTCCAAAAAAACAAAGTTTACTTGGATCGAAAGATTTTGGTATTAATTCCGAGCCAAAGATGCGGCTTCTTTAAAATAAAGACATTTTGTAGTGATCTCTTTGACTTTAAATCTAAGATCAATAAAATTAAGATTAGGGTACAGATCTCATCGAATTTTCATTAATTTTTTCCGCTAATTCCAGTTTCAAAATCCAAGTTATAACAGATACTTCAAAGTAACAAAAGTTTTCTTAATAAAAAAAAAATCCTTAAAAAGTCTTTGCCTATATTTGAATCGTTTTCATATTAAATCTAAATTAAATCAGTTTATTTAAATATATCAGTTTATTTCTTTAAACTAAAAATGTGTTTCCTTATAAAATTGCCTTACTTCAAAGACCTACGACTTTAACAGAGGGACGCAAATTTCCAAATTTTCTGTCATAAATTTAATGAAACAACTTTTGAATCAAAGATTATAGACTGTCTTTTAATTAAAATTCCATTATTATACCCTCCACCATAGGATGGGGGTATATTAACTTTGTCATTCCGTTTGTAACACATCGAAATATTGCTCTAAGACCCCATAAAGTATATATACTCTGGGTCGTGGTGAAATTCTGAGTCGATCTGAGCATGTCCGTCCGTCCGTCTGTTGAAATCACGCTAACTTCCGAACGAAACAAGCTATCGACTTGAAACTTGGCACAAGTAGTTGTTATTAATGTAGGTCGGATGGTATTGCAAATGGGCCATATCGGTCCACTTTTACGTATAGCCCCCATATAAACAGACCCCCAAATTTGGCTTGCGATTGCCCTAAGAGAAGCAAATTTCATCCGATCCGGCAGAAATTTGGTACATGATGTTAGTATATGGTCTCTAACAACCATGCAAAAATTGGTCCATATCGGTCCACTTTTACGTATAGCCCCCATATAAACGGACCCCCAAATTTGGCTTGCGATTGCTCTAAGAGAAGCAAATTTCATCCGATCCGGCTGAAATTTGGTAAATGGTGTTAGTATATGGTCTCTAACAACCATGCAAAAATTGGTCCTTATCGGTCCATAATTATATATAGCCCCCATATAAACCGATCCGCCGATTTGGCTTGCGGAGCCTCTTGGAGGAGCACAATTCATCCGATCCGGTTGAAATTTGGAACATGGTGTTAGAATGTGGTCTCTACCAAACACGAAAGAATTGGTCCCTATCGGTCCATAATTATATATAGAGCCCCCATATAAACCGTTCCCCAGATTTGATCTCCGGAGCCTCTTGGAGGAGCAAAATTCATGCGATCCGGTTGAAATTTGCAACGTGGTGTCAGTATAAGCCTGCTAATAACCATGCCAAAATTGGTCCATATCGGTCTATAGTTATATATAGCCGATCCCCAATCACACAAAAATTGGTCCATATCGGTTCATAATCATGGTTGCTACTCGAGCCAAAAATAATCTACCAAGATTTTATTTTTATAGAAAACATTGTCAAAATGTTATTTCTATAGAAAATTTTGTCAAAATTTTATTTCTATAGAAAATTTTTTCCAAATTTTATTTCTATAGAAAATTTTGACAAAATTTTGTTTCTATAGAAAATTTTGTCAAAATTTTATTTCTATAGAAAATTTTTTCCAAGTTTTATTTCTATAGAAAATTTTGTCAAAATTTTACTTCTATAGAAAATGTTGTCAAAATTTTATTTTGTTTTTTTGCCTTTTTATACCCTCCATCATAGGATGGGGGTATATTAACTTTGTCATTCCGTTTGTAACACATCGAAATATTGCTCTAAGACCCCATAAAGTATATATATTCCGGGTCGTGGTGAAACTCTGAGTCGATCTAAGCATGTCCGTCCGTCCGTCCGTCCGTCCGTCCGTCCGTCCGTCCGTCTGTTGAAATCACGCTAACTTCCGAACGAAACAAGCTATCGACTTGAAACTTGGCACAAGTAGTTGTTATCGACGTAGGTCGGATGGTATTGAAAATGGGCCATATCGGTCCACTTTTACGTATAGCCCCCATATAAAGGGACCCTCAGATTTGGCTTGTGGAGCCTCTAACAGAAGCATATTTCATCCGATCCGGCTGAAATTTGGTATATGGTGTTGGTATATGGTCTCTAACAACCATGCAAAAATTGGTCCACATCGGTCCATAATTATATATAGCCCCCATATAAACCGATCCCCAGATTTGGCTTGTGGAGCCTCTAAGAGAAGCATATTTCATCCGATCCGGCTGAAATTTGGTACATGGTGTTGGTAGATGGTCTCTAACAATCATGCAAAAATTGGTGCACATCGGTCCATAATTATATATAGCCCCCATATAAACCGATCCCCAGATTTGGCTTTCGGAGCCTCAAAGAGAAGCAAATTTCATCCGATACGGCTGAAATTTGGTACATGATGTTGGTATATGGTCTCTAATAACCATGCAAAAATTGGTCCACATCGGTCCATAATTATATATGGACCCCATATAAACCGATCTCCAGATTTGGCTTGCGAAGCCCCAAAGAGAAGCAAATTGCATCCGATCCGGCTGAAATTTGGTACTTGGTATTGTTATATGGTCTCTAATAACCATGCAAAAATTGGTCCACATCGGTTCATAATTATATATAGCCCCCATATAAGCCGACCCCAGATTTGGCTTGCGAAGTCTCCAAGAGAAGCAAATTTCACCCAATCCGGTTGTAATTTTGAACATGGTGTTAGTATATGATCTTTAACAACCATGCCAGAATTGGTCCATATCGGTCCATAATTATATATAGCCCCCATATAAAACGTTCTCCAGATTTGACCTCCGGAGCCTCTTGGAGGAGCAAAATTCATCCGATCCGGTTCAAATTAGGAACGTGGTGTTAGTATATGGTCGCTAACAACCATACAACAATTGGTCCATATCGGTTCATAACCATGGTTGCCACTAGAGCCAAAATTAATCTACCAAAATTTTATTTATATAGAAAATTTTGTCATAATTTTATTTCTATAGAAAATTTTGTCAAAATTTTATTTCTAGAGAAAATTTTGTTAAAATTTTATTCGGTTCACAATAAAATTTTCATCATTGTCAAAATTTTATTTCTATAGAAAATTTTGTTCAAATTTTATTCGGTTCATAATCATGGTTGCCACTCGAGCCAAAAATAATCTACCAAGATTTTATTTCTATAGAATATTTTGTCAAAAGTCTATTTCTATAGAAAATTTTGTTACAATTTTATTTCTGTAGAAATTTTTATCAAAATTTTCTTTCTATAGAAAATTTTGTCAAAATTTTTATTTCTATAGAAAATTTTATTTCTATAGAAAATTTTGTTAAAATTTTATTTCTGTAGAAAATTTTGTCAAAATTTTATGTCTACTTTGTCAAACTGAATTATATACGTATTGGATCGATCTTTTTTGATTTAATATATACCACGTATGGACTTACATACAATTTAGAAGATGGTGTTAGGAGGTTTTAAGATACCTTGCCATCGGCAAGCGTTACCGCAACTTAAGTAATTCGATTGTGGATGGCAGTGTTTAGAAAAAGTTTCTACGCAATCCATGATGGAGGGTACATAAGCTTCGGCCTGTCCGAACTTACGGCCGTATATACTTGTTTAGTTTAATATATACCACGTATGGACTATGTGGTATATATTACGGTGTTAGGAAGTTTTAAGATACCTTGCCATCGGCTTCAGTAGAAGTTTCTACGCAATCCATGGTGGAGGGTACATAAGCTTCGGCCTGGCCGAACTTACGGCCGTATATACTTGTTTTAAATTATTTTGTCCTTAACATTGCCTTCATTTCGAGTCTTAAAATGTAAGTTACATAATCTTCCATATTAGGTCAATATTTTTTTCAGTGTAGCATTCAAAGTCCCTTACCATACGTCCTGCCATCTTCTTTTCTTATTTTTATTTTCTTTTCTTATTTTTCAAAGATTTATTCCATGCTAATAATAGGAGGCCAAAAAGTTTTTTTAGCGGTGGATTATCCCATCTCAGTAATGCTGGTGACATTTCTGAGTGTTACAAAGCTTCTCTAAGTGGTTTCACTGCAATGTGGAACGCCGTTCGGACTCGGCTATAAAAAGGAGGTCCCTTGTCATTGAGCGTAACATAGTATCGGGCAGCACTCAGTGATAAGAGAGAAGTTCACCAATGTGGTACATCGGGCTGCCACCTAACCTAACCTAACCTAATCATTCGCATGTCTTTTCTCATATTTTTTTTCCTTCGTTGCACAAGTCTAGACTATCCCATGCAGTACTCATTCTTCCAATTTAGCCTGCTAGATGTCTATGGTCTTGCGAACTGAACTTCCATTGTTCCATTCCCATTTACTGGAGCCGTGTTAAGGTTGATCCACTTAAAACATTCGGTTGAAGCCCATGTCATCATGACTCTCATTCGATCTGCATTAAAATTAGCATACCAAATAGCGTCTATCACATTTGATGAAGCGGACATATGGACGTGCGAAGGCAATATCGCCAACAAAAATACATGCCTTTTGTCTAAAAATACTTGTGGTCTACGTTTCCTCTTCTCGTCTATTACTTTGACCTTATGAAAACGTGGAAATTGTACTTAGCTTTTGCCATATGTTTCAGTTTCGTTTTACTTTTTTAAGCTGACTCTTGAATCGCACTTCTCGATTTACAAGCATATTTCCAACTGAACTGGACAACGACCCTTTTCTTTGCAAAAATAACCAAAAGAACATTTGCGATTCATGTTGTCTGGGGCAAAAAAAAAAGGACATGTGCCTAGAAGTTATTGCCAGTCCTAGAAAACAATATTTGTTTAGGTATGGAAAACATTGTCTTTGTAGCTTATGGTCCAGCATACATACTGGAAGACAACACTTCACCCTAAGACAAATATGGCAAACCACAAAGTAAGCCAATTTAGTATGTTTTCATTTCATGAATTAACAAACAGAGATTGTATAGATCACAACCACACTGAGGTAAATTTTGAATGAAGGTGTCGGTTCGTAGGCTGCTAATTGAATTTAAAGGTGCTTGTGAACAACAACGAACAATGAAAGCTTTTTATACCCTCCATCATAGGATGGGGGTATACTAACTTTGTCATTCCGTTTGTAACACATCGAAATATTGCTCTAAGACCCCATAAAGTACATATATTCTGGGTCGTGGTGAAATTCTGAGTCGATATAAGCATGTCCGTCCGTCCGTCCGTCCGTCCGTCTGTTGAAATCACGCTAACTTCCGAACGAAACAAGCTATCGACTTGAAACTTGGCACAAGTAGTTGTTATTGATGTAGGTCGGATGGTATTGAAAATGGGCCATATCGGTCCACTTTTACGTATAGCCCCCATATAAAGGGACCCTCAGATTTGGCTTGTGGAGCCTCTAACAGAAGCATATTTCATCTGATCCGGCTGAAATTTGGTATATAGTGTTGGTATATTGTCTCTAACAACCATGCAAAAATTGGTCCACATCGGTCCATAATTATATATAGCCCCCATATAAACCGATACCCAGATTTGGCTTGCGGAGCCTAAAAGAGAAGCAAATTTCATCCGATCCAGCTGAAATTTGGTACATGGTGTTGTTATATCGTCTCTAACAACTATGCAAAAATTGGTTCACATCGGTCCATAATTATATATAGCCCCCATATAAACCGATCCCCAGATTTGGCTTGCGGAGCCTCAACGAGAAGAAAATTTCATCCGATCCGGCTGAAATTTAGTACATGATGTTGGTATATGGTCTCTAACAACCATGCAAAAAATGGTTCACATCGGTCTATAATTATATATAGCCCCCATATAAACCGATCCCCAGATTTGGCTTGTGGAGCCTCTAAGAGAAGCATATTTCATCCGATCCGGCTGAAATTTGGTACATGGTGTTGGTATATAGTCTCTAACAATCATGCAAAAATTGGTCCACATCGGTCCATAATTATATATAGCCCCCATATAAACCGATCCCCAGATTTGGCTTGCGGAGCCTCTAAGAGAAGCAAATTGCATCCGATCCGGCTGAAATTTGGTACATGGTATTGGTATATGGTCTCTAACAACCGTGCAAAAATTGGTCCACATCGGTCCGTAATTATATATGGCGCCCATATAAACCGATCCCCAGATTTGGGTTGCGGAGCCTCAAAGAGAAGCAAATTTCATCCGATCCGCCTGAATTTTGGTACATGATATTGGTATATGGTCTCTAACAACCATGCAAAAATTGGTCCACATCGGTTCATAATTATATATAGCCCCCATATAAACCGATCCCCAGATTTGGCTTGCGAAATCTCCAAGAGAAGCAAATTTCATCCAATCCGGTTGTAATTTGAAACATGGTGTTAGTATATGATCCTTAACAACCATGCCAGAATTGGTCCATATCGGCCATAATTATATATAGCTCCCATATAAAACATTCTCCAGATATGACCTCCGGAGCCTCTTGGAGGAGAAAAATTCATCCGATCCGGTTCAAATTAGGCACCTGGTGTTAGTATATGTTCGCTAACAACCATACCAAAATTGGTCCAATCACACAAAAATTGGTCCATATCGGTTCATAATCATGGTTGCCACTAGAGCCAAAAATAATCTACCAAAATTTTATTTCTATAGAAAATTTTGTCAAAATTTTATTTCTATAGAAAATTTTGTTCAAATTTTATTCGGTTCATAATCATGGTTGCCACTCGAGCCAAAAATAATCTACCAAGATTTTATTTCTATAGAAAATTTTGTCAAAAGTTTATTTCTATAGAAAATTTTGTCAAAATTTTATTTCTAGAGAAAATTTTGTCAAAATTGTATGTCTACTTTGTCAAACTGAATTATATACGTATTGGATCGATCTTTTTTGATTTAATATATACCACGTATGGACTTACATACAATTTAGAAGATGGTGTTAGGAGGTTTTAAGAAACCTTGCCATCGGCAAGCGTTACCGCAACTTATGTAATTCGATTGTGGATGGCAGTGTTTAGAAGAAGTTTCTACGCAATCCATGATGGTGGGTACATAAGCTTCGGCCTGGCCGAACTTACGGCCGTATATACTTGTTCTTATTCGATTGGTGATTGTTTTTTGTTTTTATTTTTGGGCGTTGGGGAGAAACCTTTTGCGAAAATTTTATTTAAACTTTAATTTGTATTTACTTATAAAGTGAAGAGTGTATACTGAAAAAAATATTCTATTGAACACAAAGATTTATAATTCTTAAAGTTTTCAATAGCAAAGAAGACGCATTTTTCTGATACGAGGGTTTTTTCTTGATCTTGAAATTTGAATGAAGGTTAGGTTAGGTAAGGTTTAGTGGTAGCCCGATATTTCAGGCTCACTTAGACTATTCAGTCCATTATGTAAATATATATATACATTTACAAATTTCGAGTAAACATATATATGTTGTGATATTGTGAGAAAGAAATAGAGATGGAAACCGAAAGATATCAACATAACACAGAATCAACAGAGAGCAACTTCTGTGAAACCGCTTGTATGTTGTTTCGGAAAACTGTTTTATGATAAGGCCAAAAATTTGATATGCTTAAGTCTAAATATTATTTAATTTGAATATTAGAATGAGTATTCGGAGTAAAGAGAATAGACATTTACAAAAAAAACAGCATGTGTTTTCGTCTTGAGAGCAGCATTTTATGTATGTGTGGACATGTGTTTTGTTTATCATTTTGGCATTATGGGCACATTTTTTTTCTCGGTTTGTTAAAAGAAATCGGAGGGTACGAGGAGTAAGTCAAAATATTCAGACAAAGGAAATTAAAAAGAAACTGTTGAAATATATATAAAAATTACAAAGGGATCTTCATAAAAATAACGAAAGGGCACTATACTCTTTTTAGAGTTGGGACAGTAAAATGAAAAAAAAGAGGAAACAGTGAAAAATTAAACAGTAAAATGTATAAAAACAAAGTTTAGTTCCCCTTTAATAATAAGTAGTTCAAGAGGACTTGACGGACACCTTCAAATATAAAAGCGGGCATTAAGTTCGAGTTTTGCAGCTACAACAATTGAAAAAGTTTATTTTCTTTAAAATGAATTATTAAAGAAAAGTAAAAGGCAAAACGGGTTCATTTTAGAGCAATAATGCCAACTTAATACCGGCCTTAAAGGTAAAAATGAAATTAAGTCCATACCGATAAGTTTTAAATGCATTTAAAATGGTGTTAAATGCTAGTAAAAACTGCACTCGCCTAAATAAATTTATGTGTATATTATAAAATTATTTATGTATGTTTATACTCGACTCCACGTTCTTCTTTTGTTAGAGTTTTTAAATTCCTTCCAAAATATAAAACTTTTATACCAAAAACAGTTTTTTATTACAAAATTGTTATTTTTCCAATAAAAAAAAATAATGATATTTTATCCAAAAGCTCAGTCCATTTCGTTTATATCAAGCACTGTTTCTGACTGTAAATCTTTAATAACCCACATTTCGAAGTTTTATTAAAAAAATTTAATATAGTATAAATATAAATGTGTAACGTAAATTAAAAAAAATGGCGTTTAGTCGGAGCAGGGATTGAAACCACGACCCTTTGCATGCAAGGCAGATATGCTAACTACTGCTCCACGTGGCCAACAAATGTATGTTTCTGTTAAATAATGTTTTGTTTGCATCGGCCCGTGGGCGCTGCAGACTATGCTACATAAATATAACTTATAACGATAATTGTCTATTGATGGCCATAACAGCTACGTAGCTCAGTAGATAGTGTGATGGCTTACAATCTGTATGGTCCTCGGTTCGGTTCTCGAAAGATAAAATTTAAAAAAATTATAAAATTGAATAATTTCTTCATTTGTATTACAGAAAAGGTGCCAAGAACTAAAAAATTTCGTGGAAATGAAAATTATGTGAGGGAATGAGCACAAACTTCTTTGGGGAAAATTCTTCCAAGCATATACTATTTTTGGGCTCAAAATGCTTCCAAACATACTATATGTTCACATAAAACAAACATATTAATTTTTTCGGCAGCATCCAATAATATATATGCTTCCTGCAAAATATGTTTGGAACATATGTTAGAGAAGCGATTTTTTTTGAGGGTGTAGATAATGGCCATATAACTGTAGACTCGAAATCGAGAATTCAAACAAAAACAAAAAATTCTAAACGTTTCCCAGTTTCATGTACGCAAAACTTGAGCCACTGTGATGCTATGGTTACTATGCCCGCCTTGCATACAAAGGGTCAGGGGGTACAATCACACACGCAAAGAAAAAAAAAACGTTTGGAAAACGTGTATCGAAAACGTTTTTCTTTTGTTAGAGTTTTTTGAATTGCTTCAAAACGTAGACACTTTTATCACCAAAAAAATTCGTTTGTTACAAAATTTTTATTTTTCCAATAAAAAAAGTTATTTTTGAACCAACAACACAGTTCATTTCGTTTATATAAAACACTGTTCTTTTCTGACTTTAGGTCTTTAATAAGACACATTTTATAGTTCATAGTAAAAATTTAATATAGTAGAATGTAATGTTGAACATTTTTTCGGAATCTTCCGACCATATCTGGAATATATGTAAAAAAAAAAAGCAGGGATCGAACCCACGACCCTTGGCATGCAAGTCGGACGTAGCAACCACTGCTCCACGGTGCCCAACTAAATGTATTTTTCTGTTAAATAAACTTTGTTTAATCGGCTCTTGGGCGCCGCATGCTATGCTATATAAATATAACTTATATGGGTAATTGTCTATTGATGACAATAACGGCTACATAGCCCAGTGGATAGTGTGTTGGCTTACAAATTGCATGGTCCGCGGTTCGATTCTCCACCCAGGCGAAAGGTAAAAAAAAAAAATTTTTAAATTTATAAAATCGTATAATTTCTTCTACATTGTTTGTATTACAGAAAAAGGTGCTAAGAACTAAAAAACTTCGTGGAAGTGAGAAAGATGTGAGGGAAAATGCAATTAGCCAGAAAAAAATTTTTTTTGAGTTAGTCTTTATGAAATTGTTTTTACATCCGGGAAAAGAATAAACGTTTATCACAAAAAGTATATACTTTTCTTCCAAATACACTTCGTTTCAACGAAAAGCAAATGAGAAACAAACTTTGTTTGTCTAAAATTTCGTTTAGAAGGAAAGAATTATTGTTTTGCGTGCAGTTTCGACAGGATATTACATGTTTTGACAACGCCATTTTATCGTTGTCAGATTGACACCATCTGTTTTCCGTTCGACAACACCACGTGTGATGATTTACTTTCGTGAACGGATCGTATAAAAACGTGCGCGTCGTTTATGATTTCTTTCTATGGGTATATATCCAAGGCCATGATAAATTTCTGAATCGACCTGGCCATGTTCTTCCGCACGTCTGATGAAATTACTCTTATTTGTGAACGAAAGAAGATATCGGCTTGAAACTTTGCACAAGTTATTGAGCCTTCTCGGACCTCGTTTAAATATAGCCCCGATATAAACCGATCACCAGATATGAGTTTTAGAACCCAATGGGTTTGCATTTTACAAGCTATCGGGATAACATTCGAAATGTGAATCCATCTTTGAGATATCGTTCAAAAATCAGACCATATCGATCCATAATTATAAAGACCCTATACAAATCGGTCCTCGGATTTGACTTCTTCCAACAGGGTCCCCATAGTTCATTCGTTCTGATTGAAATAAAGTGTGTTAACGTGGGCAACAATAGAGCATTTTGGTCACAAGGGGTAAAGTACAAAGACTCCTCAAGTGTTAGTCCTGTTATGACAGCAAAAAAAAAAAAAACTTGAAAGTTATCCCACAAACATTACTTCTAAAGCGCATCTCGGGATCTCCATGGACTTTTTTTGACTTCCTATGCAGTCATTTAGGAAAAGTCCACAAACATTTCTTATAAAGCGCATCTCAGTATCCCCCATCGATTTTTTTCCACTTCCAATGCAGTCCTTTGCACAGTAGTAAGTGAACATTTAAGTTTTGGACAATTAAATAAAAAAAAAAAATAGAAAATCAATAAAAACATAAAAAATTTACTAATAAAAAAAATAAATTTCATCCCCTCTGGGATTTGAACCTGTGCCGTTTGACTTTTATTTTGGTCACAAGGGGTAAAGTACAAAGACTCCTCAAGTGTTAGTCCTGTTATGACAGCAAAAAAAAAAAACTTGAAAGTTATCCCACAAACATTACTTCTAAAGCGCGTCTCGGGATCTCCATGGACTTTTTTTCACTTCCTATGCAGTCATTTAGGACAAGTCCACAAACATTTCTTATAAAGCGCATCTCAGTATCCCCCATCGATTTTGTTCCACTTCCATTGCAGCCCTTTGGACAGTAGTAAGTGAATATTTAAGTTTTGGACAATTAAATAAAAAAAAATAGAAAGTCAATAAAAACATAAAAAATTTACTAATAAAAAAAAAATAAATTTCATCCCCTCTGGGATTTGAACCTGTGCCGTTTGACTTTTATTTAGGAAATTACGAAAACTTTTAATTTTTTGTTGAATTTGAATGGAAAAAAATATATTTATACAAAAATATATGCCGAAAATAACAAAATAACAAGTATATATGGCCGTAAGTTCGGGCAGGCCGAATCTTATGTACCCTCCACCATGGATTGCGCAGAAACTTCAACGAAAGACTGTCATCCACAATCGAATTACTTGGGTTGTGGTATCTTAAATCGTTTTCTAAATTGTGAGTTAGTCTATACGTGGTATATATTAGACAAAAAAGGTATGTGTAGGTAAGTCTACAAATAATTACGAATCGATATGGACTTTTGCACGGTACGTAGGGAGCCAAAATTGAAATATGGGGGTCGCTTATATGGGGGCTATATACAATTATGAGATTTATATGGACCAATTTTTGTGTGATTGGGGATCGATTTATCAGAGGGCTATATATAACTATGGACCGATATGGACCTAGTTAGGCATGGTTGTTAACGGCCCTATACTAGCACAATGTACCACATTTCAACTGACTCGGATGAAATTTGCTCCTCCAAGAGGCTCCAAAACCAAATCTCGGGATCGGTTTATATGGGGGCTATATATGATTATGGACTGATATGGACCACTTTTGGCATGGTTGTTAAATATCATATACTAACACCTCGTAACGAATTTCAACCAGATCGGATTAATTTTGCTTCTCCAAAAGGCACCGGAGGTCAAATCTGGGGATCGGTTTATATGGGAGCTATATATAATTATGGGCTGATAGGAACCAATTCCCGCATGGTTGTTGGATACCATATACTAACATCACGTACCAAATTTCAACCGAATGGGAAGAATTCTGCTCTTCCAAGGGGCTCTGGAGGTCAAATCCGGGGATCGGTTTATATGGGGTCTATATATAATTATGGACCGATACCGACCAATTTTTGAGGCCATATATTAACACCACGTACCAAATTTCAACTGAATCAGATGAATTTTGGTCTTCCAAGAGGCTCTGGAGGTCAAATCCGGGGATCGGTTTATATGGGGCCTATATATAATTATGGACCGATACCGACCAATTTTTGAGGCCATATACTAACATCACGTACCAAATTTCAACCGAATCGGATGAATTTTTCTCTTCCAAGGGGCTCCGGAGATCAAATCTGGGGATCGGTTTATATGGGGGCTATATATAATTATGGACCGATTTCGACCAATTTTTGCATGGGTGTTTAAGGCCATATATTAACACCACGTACTAAATATCAACTGAATCAGATGCATTTTGGTCTTCCAAGAGGCTCCGGGGGTCAAATCTGGGGATCGGTTTATATTGGGGCTATATATAATTATGGACCGATGTGGACCAATTTTTGCGTGGTCATTAGATACCATATACTAACACCATGTACCAAATTTCAGCCTGATCGGATGAAATTTGGTTCTCTTAGAGGCTCCGTAAGCCAAATCGGAGGATCGGTTTATATGGGGGCTATGTATAATTATTGACCGATGTGGACCAATTTTTGCATAGTTGTTAGAGACCATATACTAACACCATGTACCAAATTTCAGCCGGATCGGATGAAATTTGCTTCTCTTAGAGCAATCGCAAGCCAGATTTGCGGGTCCATTTATATGCACTCAGAGAAGGAATATGATCACCTCAAACATGTTTCAAGAGCAAAATGTTATTTTTGTATGGTGACCATGTAACATGTTTGTCACTAAAATGTTATTTTCTCGTCAAATATAACCTGCTTGCCGAAATCAGATACATGATTTCCGAGAAAATAACATGGTTGCGAAAACCCTGTTACATGGTCACCACCCAAAAATAACATTTTGCTCTTAAAACATGTTTGAGGTGATCATATTCCTTCTCTGGGTGTGGGGGCTATACGTAAAAGTGGGCCGATATGGACCAATTTTTACATGGTTGTTAGAGACCATATATTTACACCATGTACCAAATTTCAGCCAGATGGGATGAAATATGCTACTCTTATAGGCTCCGCAAGCCAAATCTGGGGGTTCGTTTATATAGGGGCTATACGTAAAAGTGGACCGATATGACCCATTTACAATACCATCCAACATACATCAATAACAACTACTTGTGCCAAGTTTGTAGTCGATAGCTTGTTTCGTTCGAAAGTTAGCGTGATTTCAACAGACAGACGGACGGACATGCTTAGATCAACTCAGAATTTCACCACGACCCAGAATATATATACTTTATGGGGTCTTAGAGCAATATTTCGATGTGTTACAAACGGATTAACAAATTTAATATACCCCCATCCTATGGTGGGGGCTATGAAAAATTGCCGCTGGTGAGATAGGAACCAGTGTTCTTTATTTTTTCATTCATAATAATAAAGAACATCTGAGGAGGTAGTTAGAATGTCATGGCGTGATGTCATATTAGGTTTATTTCACAAACATTTAGGGTACTAACAAACTCAGTGGAAGCGAAGAAGTTCTTCTGTAAAATTTAGAAAATAAAATAAAAGTGTAACAAAAAATAAGGATAAAAATAAAAAGTGATATTGGAGAAAAACATTTTATTATTTTTTTTTAATTTCTTCATCTAAATGAAAAAATTGACTACTTCCGTTCTATGATAAGTCCATGTAAAATTCAATGGAGATGACCCAAATTCTTCTGGATCACAAATTGAGGATCGATTCAATTTTTTAAGCTCTTTTTTCTGGGATTTTGTATATATATGAGCACTAAAATGCATTTTTATAAACGTATTTTAACAATAAACGAAAAATACGAAATTTCGAGACATTTTTGTTCTGTTCTGTTATTTTTTGTATTTTTTCTCACACTTCGAAAGATATTATAGGCCAAATATCGCTTATTTTCGTAAGGTTATTTGGCCACAATACAAGAACCAAGTTTTCAGAACAAACTCATGTAGCTCTTGAAGTAATTGAGGTAGGTCCTCAAAATTATAATTTTTGTTCTAAGA
Organism: Haematobia irritans; assembly: GCF_050003625.1. Lineage (NCBI taxonomy): Eukaryota > Metazoa > Arthropoda > Insecta > Diptera > Muscidae > Haematobia > Haematobia irritans. Next base: position 205,082,330 of record NC_134397.1, on the reverse strand, counting down.
TTAGATTATTTTAACATTAGATTTATTTTGGTAGTGAAAGGGTTAACGACTTCCATTACACCCAGAGAAGGAATATGATCACCTCAAACATGTTTTAAGAGCAAAATGTTATTTTTGGGTGGTGACCATGTAACAGGGTTTTCGCAACCATGTTATTTTCTCGGAAATCATGTATCTGATTTCGGCAAGCAGGTTATATTTGACGAGAAAATAACATTTTAGTGACAAACATGTTACATGGTCACCATACAAAAATAACATTTTGCTCTTGAAACATGTTTGAGGTGATCATATTCCTTCTCTGAGTGTACCCGCGTATTGCATTCCTACGGCATTGCGATAGTCCACCGTGACACCTTATGAAATAACCGTAAAATAATGGTTTCGTTTCGTTACTCACCGACAGTAGATGCCAATCATTACTACACAGGGAAAATAAAAACTGATACAACTCGAAACAACAGCGTATGTGGGCGTCAAATCCAATGCACAGGTTGGATACTTTTTTCCATTATCCTCCACAATTAACGGTTGATCCGGCCGATGTAGACCCAGTGAGATGGGTACAAATGAAACAAATGCGGCCAGTAGCCATATGGCTGCTATTGTGATGACAGCCACACGTCTTGTAACCCATCGTCCATATCTGTGGAGAAAAAAGAAGAAAACAAAAGATTTTTTTTTTGTTAAATGGAAATGTGGTAATGTTGAAGAGGGCGATGGCAAGGGGGCTGAGCGAATTTGAAAAAGGATTCAAATAACAAGTGAGTGAGTGAGTGAGTGAGTGATGATGATGGCGGCAGTGGTAATGCTAAATGAAATGTTTTACTAAGAATGGGTGGAATTGAGATATGCATGGAGAGAGAGTGTCATGTGTCTGTCAGTTTTGCCCATTCGCGAAATTTTTCTCTTTTACAGACATGTGTTGACGGAGTGAAAATTAGCATATCACTTTAACTACAAAAAAAAAGAGCGGAGGCAAACGATGACATGAAATTGTATACGGGAATATATTTGTCACTATCAAGGTTAAGTTATTTGTAGAAAGGTAATTCGATTGAAAATGATTTGGGGTTGACTTCAATTTAGCTTGACATTTAAGTGGTTTTAGAGAAAATTCTCAGGAAATTTCAATTTGAGGTAAATGGGAAGCAAAAAGAAAAAAAACAGTACATACACGTAAAGAAAAAACAGGTAAGGAAAGTCTAAAGTCGGGCGGGCCCTATACCCACTTTGTAGATCCACTTTTTCGATAACATATCAAATCCGTCAAATGTGTGTAAAGGTTTGTCCCAAATACATACATTTAAATATCACTCGATCTGGACAGAATTTGATAGACTTCTACAAAATCTATAGACTCAAAATTGAAGTCGGCTAATGCACTAAGGTGGAACAAAATGTTAGTATACCCTGTTTCACAGTGTGGCGCAGGGTATAAATATGGGAAACATTTAAATCTGAAGAAATTTTTAGGTACCTTTGCAAAAGTTTATTTATGATTTATCGCTCGATATATATCTATTAGAAGTTTAGGAAAATTTGAGTCATTTTTACAACTTTTCGACTAAGCAGTGGCGATTTTACAAGGAAAATGTTGGTATTTTAACCATTTTTGTCGAAATCAGAAAAACATATATATGGGAGCTATATCTAACTCTGAACCGATTTCAATCAAATTTGGCACACATGACTGTATTACTAATTGTACTCCTAGTGCAAAATTTCAACCAAATTGGGCCAAAACTCTGTCTTCTGGGGCCATATAAGTCCATATCGGGCGAAAAATATATATGGAAGCTATATCTAAATCTGAACCGATTTCAATCAAATTTGGCACACATGACAATACTACCAATTGTACTCTTTGTGCAAAATTTCAAACTAATCGGGATAAAACTCTGGCTTCTGGGTCCATATAAGTGCATATCGGGCGAAATATATATATGGGAGCTATATCTAAATCTGAACCGATTTCAACCAAATTTGGCACGCATAGCTACACTGCTTAATCTACTCCCTGTGCAAAATTTCAACCAAATTGGGCCAAAACTCTGGCTTTTAGGATCATATTAGTCCATATCGGGCGAAAGATATATATGGGAGCTATATCTAAATCTGAACCGATTTCAATCAAATTGTGCACACTTGACTATACTACTAATTGTACTCCTACTGCAAAATTTCAACCAAATTCGGCCAAAAATCTGGCTTCTGGGGCCATAGAAGTCCATATCGGGCGAAAGATATATATGGGAGCTATATCTAAATCTGAACGGATTTCAATAAAATGTTGCACACTTGACTATACGACTAAGTGTTATGCTTGTACAAAATTTCAAGAAAATCGGTATAAAACTCTGGCTGCTGGGTCCATATTAGTCCAGATCGGGCGAAAGATATATATGGGAGCTGTATCTAAATCTGAACCAATTTCTTCCAAAATCAACAGGGTTCTATTTTGACCCAAATTAGGAACATGTGGCAAATTTGAAGGCGATTGGACTTAAATTGCGACCTAGACTTTGATCACAAAAATGTGTTCACAGACAGACGGACGGACGGACAGACGGACATGGCTATATCTACTCAGGAGCCCGCCCTGAGCATTTTTGCCAAAGACACCATGTGTCTATCTAGTCTCCTTCTGGATGTTGCAAACATATGCACTAACTTATAATACACTGAAAAAACAGTGAACCCACCAGGAAGAAAAATTTCGGTTAATTTTAGAAAATTTTGAATATTTTTAGAAAATTTTAACTAAACAGTATAACAAACGCTAGTATCACGCCGATGTCATAAAAATAAGTAAATTTTGTTCGACAAATTCAAGAAAATGTATTGAACATAATTAAGGTTTTTCACTTGTTAAAGAAAATGTTGTAGTTTGAAGAAAAAAATTGGAGTTCAAAATTGCAAGAATGTCTTTAGTGACATACGAAGTTCACGATGGACGCATTTTTGGCAAAATTTGCAAATTTAAAGAAAAACAAATTTAAAGAAAAACACATACTTTTGCCAAATTTGTCTAAAACTGCGACCTAGACTTTGAGGCGACCGGACATATCCCCCAACGGACATTTCGCCCAAAATGATATTTGGGCGTTATGACCTCCATTGGGGCGGTCACATCGCCCAATTTTAGTTTGGGCTTTATGCCCTCCCTCATCGCGGTCATAAGCCCCATAAAAAAATGTGGGTGTTATGACCGTTTGAATATAATTGAATATAAACAATAGTTTAAAATAACAAAATATATATTTTTTTCAATCATTCAAAAGCTATATATGATTACTTCATCTATCCATAATTTTTTTTTTAATATTTAATAGATAGATATGCCTCTTATTGACAAATATCGAATCCTGCTTTTATTGTGTATGCTGGAAGAAGATGTAAAACTGGCATATCTTGGATTCATCGTTTGTTTTAATTGTTTTTGATTGGAACATAATTTTTGACTATTTTTCTTCTCAGCGTACGATTGAAATGGAAAAGCGGCTAAAGTGGAACTACGAAGACCTATTTCGCTCGTGAAATAGGTCGGTTTAAGCTCCAAGACATTTGAATTTATATATTGAAACATGAAAATTCGGAAATTGATAATTTTTTTCTTTTGAACAAACCAGACAAATGCTGAATTGAAAATTATGTATTTTAAACTGAAAATTGGAACAAGATGAGATGATCGATTTGCTGCTGATGGGTACGTGAAAATATCGCGCGCGCGATTTATTGCAAATACCCATCAGCAGCAAATCGATCATCTCATCTTGTTCCAATTTTCAGTTTAAAATACATAATTTTCAATTCAGCATTTGTCTGGTTTGTCATCCCATCTCTTTCCAATTTTAATGTTTAGAACAAGATAATAAAACGAAAGTTGAAAGAATGTGAGGATGAACTGAATGTGATGAATTTAAAAAAGGATTCGCGCGCGCGATTTTGAGAGATGAGATGATCGACGTGCTGCTGATGGGTACTTGAAAAAAATCGCGCGCGCGATTTATTTCAAGTACCCATCAGCAGCACGTCGATCATTTCATCTCTTTCCAATTTTAATGTTTAGAACAAGATAATAAACTGAAAGTTACTAGTATTTGAGGACGACGAGAATTCGCGCACGCGAATCCTTTGTTAAATTCATCAAATTCAGTTTGTCCTCAAGTTCTTGCATCTTTCGTTTTATTAACTTGATTTAAAAAATTAACACAGTTATACTGACATGTCGTTTGTAACCTTCGTAAATATTAGTAATTTCTTGTACCCATAAGATAAAATGGACCGACCGAAAAAGGGACATCAATAAAACAATAGCATCTCCATCATCCATATTATTCATTATTTCAGTTACTGGGGTGAAACACAAAGAGACTGTATGCCAAATCGGCTTCCATAATAGTGGTTTGCTAAAATATCTTTTCCGGCACACTTTCGCACATTTAGTATTCACTCATATGTTCTGATTTGGCAAATAGTGCTATGAGTTCTTGGGGGCTTTATGGAGCGTTTTGCGCCATTTTCTCCTTAATTTTCTTATAGACCACGAGATCTGCACTGTCTGTCTAGTTACGGCATTTTGAATTAAATACCGTACGTATTTAGTTAACCAAAATTGGGGATCAAAACTACTTCATTTAGGACAGTTTTTGATTTGTATTCCGACATTATTTTCCCCATAAAATATTGGGCGTTTTGACCGCCTATTTTTTGGGACATATGACCGCGATAAGGGAGGACATAAAGCCCAAACTAAAATTGGGCGATGTGACCGCCCCATTAGAGGTCATAACGCCCAAAAATCATTTTGGGCGTTATGTCCGTTGGGGGATATGTCCGGTCGCCAGACTTTGATTACATAAATGTGTTCACGGACAGACGGACATGGCTATATCGACTCAGGGACCCACCCTGAGCATTTTTGCCAAAAACACCATGTTTCTATCTCTTGTCCTTCTGGGTGTTGCAAACATATGCACTAACTTATAATACCCTGACCCACAGTGTGGTGCTGGATATAAAAATTATATATATAAAATCAATAAATTTCTTCTCCATTGTTTGTATTACAGAAAAAAGTGGTAAGAACTAAAAACTTCGTTGAAGTGAGAAAGATGTGAGGAAAGATGCAATTAGCCAGAAAAAAAAATTTGTAAATCTGTATGAAATTGTTTTTACATCCTATAAAGGAATCAACATTTATCACAAAAAGTATATACTTTTCTACCAAACAAACTTCCTTATAGCGTAAAGCAAATGGGAAACGATATTTGATTGTTACAAATTACGTTTCGAAGGAAGGAATTATAAGAACTGGGCCGAATTTTATATACAAATTTTAAATACACAGAAAAAACTGAAGCAAAATAAAAATCAATTATTGGCATAATTGAATGAAAAAATTATATCAAATACGATTTTTATTAAGTCAAACATGAAAATAATTGGTTGAATGAAAAACTGGCAAAAATATCAAAATTCACTGGTAATTGAATTCACAACAAATCAATTACTATGTTCAATTGGACCAAGTATAAAAGTTATTGATTTAAGTATAATGCGTAATTGCCTGATAAAACTGTTTATGGCGTTGCTACGTAACGAAAAATAAATTTATACAAACAATAAAATGTCATTTATTGTTATTATTAAGAATCTTCTTAAGAACATGGTCGAATTTACCCGCAAATAAACCGTGGTATCGGTACCGCGATTCGAAATGTTAACATTTACAACATTTTTGGCGCACCATATTGTATTTTTATCGCAGGTAAGTACCTTTATCTAAATACCAGTTTTTTTGATCAAGCGCGTTTTTTGGAAACTACACTGACAGAATTCTCTTCGTAAAAATGAACATTTTCATTGTGAGTCTAACCTGTGACGTGTTGGTAGAATTCTTTCTCTCTCTCAAGCACATTCACGAAATACACATGTACGTTCACGCAAACAGAACTTTTAAAGACGACTAACGGTTCACAACAATTTTTTGACTCACGAGAATTCTCGTGACTTCCATTATTAGTCGGGATCACGACGAAAGTATCACAGCACAAACTTTTGACTATGGAAAGTTAATTTAACATATTTAGTACATATTTCTATGTTCGTAAAATTTTTAAAATTCGCCGAAAACTTATTATATTACATGTTAGCCTGATACCGAAACAGGCAATTGACGTCCAAATGCATTATATCTAATTATACAATTATTTTTCGAGCTTTATGGACAGATATAGATTAAGGAACATGGTTAATAGAGCCATTGAAAAGAAAACGCCAGATACAAATCTATACACGCCTGGACTGTACATGTTTCGGTTCGGGCGAATGAACCTTTCCACAGCCTTTAGTATAGATCTGGCTGGGAGAGATAACTCAATTTTGGGCCCTTTATGCTAACTCCTTATGGAGAAAACATTTGGGAAATTTCCTCTTACAAATTGAATCATATTTTCTCCCACTGTACATCATCTTTTCATATAACTTACAAGTCCCTTAATCTTATTTTTATTTCGTTTTGTTACATAGTAATGCAACAACACGAAATTTATTTTTAGAAAGCTAATTTGTTAGAATTCACCTAAGTGGTGAACAGTCGAACAATGCTTATTGTTTCTACAGTCAACTACAACATATGACAATTAACAGAAACTGGTTTCCAGGATACAACAACAATTCTAACGCGTACATTAGTCGTGTTTTTCCTACTTTTACGACGGGCTCATCGTTGCTTACTATATTACATGTTAGCCTGATACCGAAAACTTTAATAAAATATGTAAATGATTTTTTTCGTTGTATAAACTTACACACATCCTGAATTGGGTCGTTTAAAAACTTGCGAATAAGCTTTGGAATATATATACAATTACATTCTTTCTATTTTGTTTTTACAATTAGGTCGTGTACACGTCAATTTGCCCTATTAATGTGGCCTAGAGGAAAATGTGTTTACTTCGAAAACGGGGATTTCGAGGTTTTCTTCCCAGCAACAGAAGGTAAAATCATGTAAAACTTTGAAATATTTTCGAAACTTTGAAATGAATAGATGTTTGTATTACAGAAGAGCAGGATGCCTAAACAAATCGCATATAAATGAGGAAGATTTGGGAAATTCCAGCAGGTGGTACAGATAATTCAAAAATTTTGTGAGTTAGCCTGTTAAATACGTCATTTATAATGAATATTCTGTATTTTTCTACCAAACATGTACTTCGCTGTATTTTCAATTATACATATTTTCAGAATTTCTTTTTTATAATAAAATGCATAAAATTTTTTTCAGAGTGTATTTGTATAATTTTCTTAAATTAATATAGATTATATAGTACAAAGATTGTATTGATTAACATCGTAATAAACACAATTACGATAGTAATTATATAGGTTACAAAATTCTATAAACATTGTACTCAGTTCAATTACGACTGTAATTGAAAACACTATATACTTCAAATACTAATGTATTTGGATTGAGTACTATGTCATTTCAATATTTTGACAAATTCCAATTACATTTATACTCAACGCAAATATTACTTCATTTGAAAATAGTTTTATGACAACCTTACAATTTGGGTAATTGGATTTACAATTTTCGTCATAAGCTGAAAATCAAATACAAAAATAATTGAATTCACAATTTTTGTATTTGATTCAATTATTCACTTTTTCCTGTGTACATACTCGTAGTGAATATTTGATTGTCTCAAAAAGCTCATTTCCCAATCGCAGACTAATCGTAGAAAATTTAAACTTCCTTTGTACTATATATACTATACCAAATGTAGCACACACTTTTCCGTCGAAATTCCTACACCACTATGGTCATAAGACCATAAACTTGGCAAAAGGAAACATATGTTGCCAATAAATTCTATTCTATTGGACTCCTTCAGTCAAGAGATTTCTTTGGCAAACAATCATGTCATAAAACTATGCAAATAACTGTTCCTGTCTATTGTCCCATTCTGTACTGCCCTCACCACCTTCACAATGCCTAGTACGTATGGCATTTTATAGGAATTTCGTCTTCTTCTTTGTCTTCTATGACATGGATACTTGTTAGGACTCTCTCTCATATTTCCTGAGACTCCGATGTCCGATAAAGATTCATATTAACATAAATGACACAGGCATCATTTCAATTCTGGCTACTTCCTTTTTGTGGTTCCTTTTGCCATTCTTTTATAACTGTGGAATATTAGAACGCAATTGCATTATACTCAAAAGAGTAATGTTGTGAAAATCTTAAAAGATATATGGATGGTATCACGTACAAGGAGCAATTGAGGAACAACGGAAATAAATAAAAAAAAATTTTTTTCTTTAAAGTATAAATTGGGATCTGGGTAAGCGGTTTTTAAGAGAACTGAGAGAGATGGGTTGGAAAACCATTTTTTTGTTGGTCAATGCAGAACTCCCCTAATACAAACATTTTTTTTTCTGATTCAATCACGAAATTAATTGATACAATTAATTATACCCTCCACCATAGGATGGGGGTATATTAACTTTGTCATTCCGTTTGTAATACATCGAAATATTGCTCTAAGACCCCATAAAGTATATATATTCTGGGTCGTGGTGAAATTCTGAGTCGATCTGAGCATTTCCGTCCGTCCGTCCGTTTGTTGAAATCACGCTAACTTCCGAACGAAACAAGCTATCGACTTGAAATTTGGCACAAGTAGTTGTTATTGATGTAGGTCGGATGGTATTGCAAATGGGTCATATCGGTCCACTTTTACGAATAGCCCCCATATAAACGGACCCATAAATTTGGATTGCTAATACACTAAGAGAAGCAAATTTCATCCGATCCGGCTGAAATTTGGTACATGGTGTTAGTATATGGTCTCTAAGAACCATGCAAAAATTGGTCCACATCGGTTCATAATTATATATAGACCCCATATAAACCAATCCCCAGATTTGACCCCCGTTTGAAATCACGCTAACTTCCGAACGAAACAAGCTATCGACTTGAAATTTGGCACAAGTAGTTGTTATTGATGTAGGTCGGATGGTATTGCAAATGGGTCATATCGGTCCACTTTTACGTATAGCCCCCATATAAACGGACCCCCAAATTTGGATTGCGAGTACTCTAAGAGAAGCAAATTTCATCCGATCCGGCTGAAATTTGGTACATGGTGTTAGTATATGGTCTCTAAGAACCATGCAAAAATTGGTCCACATCGGTTCATAATTATATATAGACCCCATATAAACCAATCCCCAGATTTGACCCCCGGATCCCCTTGGAAGAGCAAAATACATCCGATTCGGTTGAAATTTGGTACGTGATGTTAGTATATGGTATCCAACAACCATGTAGGAATTGGTTCATATCAGTTCATAATTATATATAGCCCCGATATAAACCGATCCCAAGATTTGACCTCTGGTGCCTTTTGGAGAAGCAAAATTCATACGATATGGTTGAAGTTTGGTACGTGGTGGTAGTATATGATATATAACAAAACAAAAGTGGTCCATATCAGTCCATAATCATATATAGCCCCCATATAAACCGATCCCGAGATTTTCTCTTGGAGGAGCAAATTTCATCCGAGTCAGTTGAAGTTTGGTACATTGTGCTAGTATATGGCCGTTAACAACCATACCTAACTAGGTCCATATCGGTCTATAGTTATATATAGCCCTCAGATAAATCGATCCCCAATCACACAAAAATTGGTCAATACCAAGTTCATAATTCTATATAGCCCCCATATAAGCGACCCCCATATTTCAATTCTGGCTCTCTACGTACCGTGCAAAAGTCCATATCGATTCGTAATTATTTGTAGACTTACCTATACATACCTTTTTTGTATAATATATACCAGATATAGACTAACTCACAATTTAGAAAACGATTTAAGATACCACAACCCAAGTAATTCGATTGTGGATGACGGTCTTTCGTAGAAGTTTCTACGCAATCCATGGTGGAGGGTACATAAGATTCGGCCTGGCCGAACTTACGGCCGTAAATAGTTGTTTTTTTACTTAAACTGTCTTCAATCGCAGAAATGATTGTATCAATTTAAAACTTAATTGAAAGTCAATTAAAAAATTAATTGATGCAATTAATTAAAAAATTAATTGATGCAATTAAAAAGTTAATTGATACTATTAATTTTGGTGATTGATTTTTATTTCAATTAAAAAAATTTGTTGAATCAATTTAATTTTTTATTGAATATTTTTAAAAACTCAATTAAGACTTTAATTGGAAAATTTTTTCTGAATTCTTTTTTTCTATGTAGAATCCTTTTCAATGTTTTACACTGATGGAATAACAAAAGCTTACACGGATATAAAAAATGACAAAAGAGGGTGGACTAAAGTAATACATATTTGCTTCAATAAAGTTCATTATAAATATAAAAAATTAGTTGAAGTTTGATTAAAAATACAAAAAGTGTTTTTCCTCTTCCCATATCCTAAAATAATTTTAAATAAACTACGTTTCTTGTATATTATCCTACCGCTTGATGTTAGACAATCCATGAATTCTTTTCTTTTTATACCCTGCGCCACACTGTGGAACAGGGTATTATAAGTTAGTGCATATGTTTGTAACACCCAGAAGGAGACGAGATAGACACATGCTGTCTTTGGCAATAATGCTCGGGGTGGTTCCCTGAGTCGATATAACCATGTCCGTCTGTCCGTCCGTCCGTCTGTCTGTGAACACATTTTTGTGATCAAAGTCTAGGTCGCAGTTTAAGTCCAATCGACTTCAAATTTGGCACATGTTCCTGTTTTGGGTCAGAATAGAACCCTATTGATTTTGGAAGAAATCGGTTCTGATTTAGATATAGCTCCCATATATATCTTTCGCCCGATATGGACTTATATGGCCCCAGAAGCCAGATTTTTGGCCGAATTTGGTTGAAATTTTGCACTAGTAGTACAATTAGTAGTATACTTAAGTGTGCAAAATTTGATTGCAATCGGTTCAGATTTAGATATAGCTCCCATATATATCTTTCGCCCGATATGGACCAATATGGTCCTAAAAGCCAGAGTTTTGGTCCAATTTGGTTGAAATTTTGCACAGAGAGTAGATTTTGCATTGTAGCTATGCGTACCAAATTTGGTTGAAATCGGTTCAGATTTAGATATAGCTCCCATATATATATATATATATATTTCGCCCGATATGCACTAATATGGACCCAGCAGCCAGAGTTTTATACCGATTTGCTTGAAATTTTGTACAAACATAACACTTAGTCGTATAGTCAAGTGTGCAAAATTTGATTGAAATCTGTTCAGATTTAGATATAGCTCCCATATATATCTTTCGCCCGATATGGACTTATATGGCTCCAGAAGACAGATTTTTGGCCGAATTTGGTTGAAATTTTGCACTAGGAGTACAATTAGTAGTATAGTCAAGTGTGCAAAATTTGATTGAAATCGGTTCAGATTTAGCTATAGCTCCCATATATATCTTTCGCCCGATATGGACTAATATGGTCTTAAAAGCCAGAGTATTGGCCCAATTTGGTTGAAATTTTGCACAGGGAGTAGATTTGGCATTGTAGCTATGCGTGCCAAATTTGGTTGAAATCGATTCAGATTTAGATATAGCTCCCATATATATCTTTCGCCCGATATGGAATAATATGGTCCTAGACGCCAGATTTTTAGCCCAATTTGTTTGAAATTTTGCACTAGGAGTACAATTAGTAGTGCAGTTAAGTGTGCAAAATTTGATTGAAATCGGTTCAGATTTAGATATAGCTCCCATATATATCTTTCGCCCGATATGGACTAATATGGTCCTAAAAGCCAGAGTTTTGGCCCAATTTGGTTGAAATTTTGCACAGAGAGTAGATTTTGCATTGTAGCTATGCGTACCAAATTTGGTTGAAATCGGTTCAGATTTAGATATAGCTCCCATATATATCTTTCGCCCGATATGCACTAATATGGACCCAGCAGCCAGAGTTTTATACCGATTTGCTTGAAATTTTGTACAAACATAACACTTAGTCGTATAGTCAAGTGTGCAAAATTTTATTGAAATCGGTTCAGATTTAGCTATAGCTCCCATATATATCTTTATATGGAATAATATGGTCCTAAAAGCCAGAGTATTGGCCCAATTTGGTTGAAATTTTGCACAGGGAGTAGATTTGGCATTGTAGCTATGCGTGCCAAATTTGGTTGAAATCGATTCTGATTTAGATATAGCTCCCATATATATCTTTCGCCCGATATGGAATAATATGGTTCTAGACGCCAGATTTTTAGCCCAATTTGTTTGAAATTTTGCACTAGGAGTACAATTAGTAGTGCAGTTAAGTTTGCAAAATTTGATTGAAATCGGTTCAGATTTAGATATAGCTCCCATATATATCTTTCGCCCGATATGGACTAATATGGTTCTAATAGCCAGAGTTTTGGCCCAATTTGGTTGAAATTTTGGACAGGGAATAGAATTCGCATTGTAGCTATGCGTGCCCAATTTGGTTGAAATCGGTCCAGATTTAGATATAGCTCCCATATATATGTTTTTCTGATTTCGACAAAAATGGTCAAAATACCAACATTTTCCTTGTAAAATCGCCACTGCTTAGTCGAAAAGTTGTAAAAATGACTCTAATTTTCCTAAACTTCTAATACATATATATCGAGCGATAAATCATAAATAAACTTTTGCGAAGTTTCCTTAAAATTGCTTCAGATTTAAATGTTTCTCATATTTTTTACTAAAATTGTCTTCCACCCTAGTGCATTAGCCAACTTAAATTTTGAGTCTATAAATACTGTAAAAGTATATCAAATTCTGTCCAAATCGAGTGATATTTAAATGTATGTATTTGGGACAAACCTTTATATGTAGCACCCAACACATTTGACGGATGTGATATGGTATCGAAAATTTAGATCTACAAAGTGGTGCAGGGTATAATATAGTCGGCTCCGCCCGACTTTAGACTTTCCTTTCTTGTGTTTTGTTCATTTTTTGTTGCACTTGAGAATTTTTTGTGTGAGGAATTTTCTTTTTAATCATAAAATGAACTCATATAATATTTTTATGATTTAATTTTATTTGATTTCAGATTCCTCTTCGGGCTCATATAATGGAATTGACTGTAATGCCACAGGCTTATGCAACCATCCATCCATATTGTATCTACGTTCAAAGTATTTTGGTCATAAATATGTGGAATTTATGGTGAGTTTACCAAACCAACACAAAAAAACCTCAAACAACCACAAAGAAAACAAATCTTTCTTTAACAATTTTCAGATTGAATACAAATACAAATATTTTATTTACGATAATTTGAAATCGTAAACTGAAAATAAATTTTGGGTTTGGTGCCGTATACAAGATTTTATGAAATAATTTAAAAAAAAAAATAGCTTTTTTTATATGATTGGACGTCTTAAAGAATTTCGTATTTATGTATTTATGTGTTTATACATACCTATATTGGCATTTAATCCAAATAAACGGGTTAAAGATATAGGAATAAACTTCGACATTTCAATAAAAATTGAGGTGTTTATAATATGAATTAAAGAAAATTACACCAATTTCTGTCAGGGCATTAGGGGACAAATTGAGACTTCATCGTTTATTTAAGCCTATATTTTTAGTTCCTATATTTTTAGCTCAGGGCAATAGTATGAGTATATGTATTGCAACTAGGTTACGTTAGGTTAAATGGCAGCCCGATGTATCAGGCTCACTTAGACTATTCACTCCATTGTGATACCACAGTGGTGAACTTCTCTCTTATTACTGATTGCTGCCCGATTCCATGTTAAGCTCAATGACAAGGGACCTCCTTTATATAGCCGAGTCCGAACGGCGTTCCATATTGCAGTGAAACCACTTAGAGAAGCTTTGAAACCCTCAGAAATGTCACCAGCATTACTGAGGTGGAATAATTCACCGCTAAAAAAACTGTTTGGTGTTCGGTCGAAGCAGGTATCGAACCCATGCCCTTGTGTATGCAAGGCGGGCATGCGGGCATGGCTGTGTTGCAACTAACTTCAGCTATGATTTCTAGACTGCTCGTCTGACAGCAGACACATTTATTCTAGTGGCAGTTCATTTAATGTTTACAATTGTACAAAGTTACTTTGATCTAATGCATTCAGAAATAAAGTTGTTCTTGGTGGAACTCAAGGGTGATAGTGCAATTCCTTTATATTGGGTTGCAAAACCATAAGTGACTATCATAAAATCTCTCTAGCAATTCACTTTTAATACAACTATTGTTTCTCATATCATTTCTCACTACTGTCATACGGTCAGTGTTGCGTCCATGGTTGCCACTCGTACCAAAAGTAATCTACCAAAATATGAAGAAAATTTTATCACAAATTTAACAAAATTTATTTTATTTTTTATTTTATTTAAAAGTTTAAAACCTTAAAAATTATGAAATTAAATATGTGAGTACAGCAAATATTTTCGATCTAACTCCACCAAATTTAAAAAATCTAATTTTTTCGAGCGAATTTTTGTGGTTAGTAAAAAAAATTCTTTTCTTCGAAAGAAAAGTTTTATAATATTATTTTAGTATTTGTAATATTAAAATCTCTCCCTTAGCGACAATTTGTTTAGTGTATAAATATCCCTTCAATTGTAAAGGGTGATTTGTTAAGAGCTTGATAACTTTTTTTTTAAAAAAAACGTATAAAATTTGCAAAATCTCATCGGTTCTTTATGTGAAACGTTAGATTGGTCCATGACATTTACATTTTGAAGATAATTTCATTTAAATGTTGACCGCGGCTGCGTCTTAGGTGGTCCATTCGGAAAGTCCAATTTTGGGCAACTTTTTCGAGCATTTCGGCCGGAATAGCCCGAATTTCTTCGGAAATGTTGTCTTCCAAAGCTGGAATAGTTGCTGGCTTATTTCTGTAGACTTTAGACTTGACGTAGCCCCACAAAAAATAGTCTAAAGGCGTCAAATCGCATGATCTTGGTGGCCAACTTACCGGTCCATTTCTTGAGATGAATTGTTCTCCGAAGTTTTCCCTCAAAATGGCCATAGAATCGCGAGCTGTGTGGCATGTAGCGCCATCTTGTTGAAACCACATGTCAACCAAGTTCAGTTCTTCCATTTTTGGCAACAAAAAGTTTGTTAGCATCGAACGATAGCGATCGCCATTCACCGTAACGTTGCGTCCAACAGCATCTTTGAAAAAATACGGTCCAATGATTCCACCAGCGTACAAACCACACCAAACAGTGCATTTTTCGGGATGCATGGGCAGTTCTTGAACGGCTTCTGGTTGCTCTTCACTCCAAATGCGGCAATTTTGCTTATTTACGTAGCCATTCAACCAGAAATGAGCCTCATCGCTGAACAAAATTTGTCGATAAAAAAGCGGATTTTCTGCCAACTTTTCTAGGGCCCATTCACTGAAAATTCGACGTTGTGGCTCGTTAGTAAGTCTATTCATGATGAAATGTCAAAGCATACTGAGCATCTTTCTCTTTGACACCATGTCTGAAATCCCACGTGATCTGTCAAATACTAATGCATGAAAATCCTAACCTCAAAAGAATCACCCTTTAAATGTATCGAATTTTAAACATTTTAAAAACTTTAGCTTGCACCAACAAGAAAACTTACTCACAATGGACTATGATAAACCTAACACGTAAAGTAAAATTTTTAAAGATATTGAATTTATAGAAAGTGTTATTTCTATAGAAAAATTTATCAAAACTTTTATAGAAAATTTGGTAAGAATTTTATTTCTATAGTCAAAATCTGATTTCTATAGAAAATTTTGTCAAAATGTGATTTGTATAGAAAATGTTATCAAAATTTTATTTCTATAGAATTTTTTTTTTTTTTTTAATTTTATTTTTATAGAAAATTTTGTCAAAATTTTATTTCTGTAGAAAATTTTGTCAAAATTTTATTTCTATTGAAAAGTTTGGTTTTATTACAAAAACCATATTGGTTTTATTCAGGGATCCGGAGCGGAGCGTGGAGCGGAGCGGAGCAAGCCCTTTTTTTGCCGGAGCGGGAGCGGAGCGGTTTCCAAATGAAAAACCGCTCCGCTCCGAATAAAATATTACTTGAATGAAATGTGTAACTTTGAAATTACACTGTGTAGGTAATTTCAAATTTAGCTAGTACTTAGCGTAGTGTGAGTAAACGTTTAAAATGTACGATATGTATTTTTGTACGTACGTACATTGGGGAAAACACAACGTGTTTTTAGTAATTGTTTTCAAAAACGGCAAATGTCAAAATATATATCTAGTATGTGTTGTAAAAGTAACAACAGTACTTTCGATCAATTTCATCCCGTATTACTACAAAGATGTTTGTAATGAACGTCAAATAAATGCAATTAAACGATCTTATTTATATTTAATTTTTTAGTTTTCTACACTGAAAAAAATATTGTCGTGAAGTCAAAGATTCCATGTCCTTAGAATAAGAATGCAAATTTTGCTTAACATGGAAGACGCATTTCTCTAAAATAAAGTTTTTTTTCTTGTCCAAAAGGCAATAAACTTTTGAATGAAGTTGTAATGTCCTTATAATTAAGTGATTTTACTTAAAAATGTGTATCATAACATGAAAGATAAAATTTTTGAGGTAAGGTCAACGTGACTTTAATAATTAAGAAAAATTCTTTAAAATTAATAAAATTGTCTTTAAATTTGTTTCCTTTTTGCATCTTGCATACAAAGCAAAAAATCGTTAAAAAATAAGACATGTTTTTCAACACTTTATTTTAAAGACGCTTTTTACTTGAAACATAGCATAATTTCTACTGGAAGTCGAGTCTTAATATGACAAAAAAAAAAATAACTCGTTAACTCGTTTTTAAAGGATTTTGATAACAACTGACGAAAAAATCTAAAAAAATGAAAAATTAACATTTGCTTCCTAGAAGCAAGTACATAACCCCCAAATTTAAAAGAGAATTACGTCTTTAAAGTATCCTTACTTGTATTCTCCGCTTCTTTGGCTCGGAATTAATACCCAAACTGTTAAAGTAAAGACAACATCTTTGGAACCGGGCATGTTTTTTTTCATTCACATTTGCTTTACTATTGTACTATATCCTAGCATTCTCTTATTTCTGATATTAGTTCTCGAAAATTTAATTAAAATTATGGATAGTTTCAATTTTGGTTGAAAAATGTGCACATATACATTTATTATACAATAAAGGGGAAAAAAGCGAAATTAGATAACACTAGATCTGAGTAAGAATATTCGTAGGTATACCACGGACTGATGTCGATGGAAGTTGTTGCAAACATAAACATACAGACACACATTACAAATATAACAAAACCTCTTCTCTACGTCTGTTGCAAAACAAAAAAAAACTTTCGGAGAGTAGTTACTTCTACTCTGTGTATAGACTTTCAATTCCAATCAGCGTTGCCGTTTTGGTCCGATCGGACCAAAATTGGTCCAATCGGACCAAAATTGGTCCAAAAGATTTCTAATTTTTAAATTTGGTCCGATGGTCAGACCAAACAGAATTTGGTCCATTTTGGTCCATTTTCATAAATTTGGTTTCTATCACATATTAAATAGTAGATGGTGCACCGCAAAGAATATTGTCGGGAGGCCAAATATTTCACATGCTTAAAATACGAATACGAATTTTGCTTAGAATAGAAGACGTATTTCTCTGAAAAAAAGTTTTTCCTTATCTAAAAGTCTCTAAACTTTTCAATGAAGTCTGTTTATCCTTATAGCTAAGTGATTCGACATAAAAATGTGTATCCTAACATGAATGCAAATTTCGTTTTAATGAAGTCAAAATGGATTTAATATTTCTGAAAAAATCTTCAAAATTAATAAAATATTTCAACACATTGTTTTAAAGTCATTATACCCTAAACCACATAGTGGTTAGGGTATAATAAGTTTGATCTGCCAAAAAATGTGCCTACCAGAAATATTGATTTTAGACCCCATAAAATATATACCGATCGACTCAGAATCACCTCCTGAGTCGATCTAGCGCTTGGCGTCCGTCCGTCCATCCGTCCGTCTGTCCATGTATTTGTTGTTCACAGGATTTCGGTCGCAATTATTAACCGATTTTGATGAAATTTGGCACAGGGAGTTTTTTTGGGCACAAGGACGAACGTTATTGAATTTGGAAGAATTTAGATATAGCCCCCATATATATGTATTGCCCGATTTCGACAAATGGGGTCACGTTGCACTTTTTTTACTAACCGATCGTCGTCAAATTTAGCACAAAATAATCTTCTGTATCACCCTTTAAGTCTGAAAATTTCATCGAAATCGGTTCAGATTTAGATATATAGGTCCCATATATATGTATCGCCCGATTTTGTCAAATTAGGTCATAAACCTTTATTTATCAACCGATCTTACTCAAAGTTGGCGAAATGTAATCTTCTATAGCACTAACTATATGTGCAAAAAATCATCGAAATCGGTTCAGATTTAGCTATAGCTCCCATATATGTACCGTCCGATTTTTCTAAATAAAATAAAACTCAATTGAACAAATAATACAATGTTTGTACTATAATTTTCTCGAAGAGGAGCGGAGCGGAGCGTGGAGCGGAGCGGAGCGATTTTTTTTTCTCGGAGCGGAGCGGTTTTTTTTTTCTCCGGAGCGGGAGCGGAGCGGAGCGAAAAAAATGGACCGCTCCGGATCCCTGGTTTTATTACTTGGTTGTATATAACCAATTTATTTTTCAATGATATCCTGTTGTCGACAAACATCCAGTACAATTGACTGAATTTTAGCTTAGAAACTTTTGTCAAAATTGTTATTTCTATAGAAAATGTTGGCAAAATTTTATTTCTATAGAAAATTTTATCAAAATTTTATTTCTCTTTAAAATTTTTGTCAAAATTTTATTTCTATAGAAAATGTTGTTAAAATTTCATTTTTATAGAAAATGTTGTCAAAATTTTATTTCTATAGAAAATTTTGTCAAATTTTATTTCTGCAGAAAATTTTATCAAAATTTTATTTCTTTTGAAAATTTTGTCAAAATTTTATTTCTATAGAAAATTTTTATCAAAATTTCATTTCAATTGAAATTTTTGCCTGAATTTATTCTGATAATTGGTTGATAGTTTTGCTGCAAGTAGAGGATGCTGATGAGGAATGTGGTAATTCCGAAACGTGCGTCCATCCAACCATCTTGCAGTCTATAGGGTTTCGCCCAAATAAATTTGACAAACATTCTTTTCCTCTGTTGGTTAAGCTACACATATAGTTTAGTCAATGCATGGTTTTAAGCTGAAATAAAAAAAAAAACAACAACAATGCTTAAAGAACAAAACCAACAATAACAAAACAAAACGAAGGAAAAATTTTATTTCTATAGAAAATTTTGTCAAAATTGTATTTCTATAGAAAATTTTGTCAAAATTGTATTCCTAACATATAGAAAATTTTGTCAAAATTTTACTTCTATAGAAAATTTTGTTTCTATAGAAAATTATGTAAATTTTTATTTTTATAGCATTTTTTGACAACATTTTATTTCTATAGAGAAAAATTTGTCAAAATTTTATTTCTATAAAAAATTTTGGCGACATTTTTTTTTTAAAGAAAATTTTGGCAAAACTTTATTTCTATAGAAAATGGTGTCAAAAGTTTTGTAAATTGTTTTTTTTTTTTGCTGTAGAAAATTTTGTCAAAATTTTATTTCAATAGAACATTTTGTCAAAATTTTATTTCTATAGAAAATTTTAGCAAAATTTTGTTTCTATATATTTTTTTTTGCAAAATTTTATTTCTGTAGAAAATTTTTGCAAAATTTTGTCAAAATTTTTATTTATATTGACAATTTTATCAAAATTTCATTTCTATAGAAAATTTTGTCAAAATTTGATTTCTATAAAAAATTGTGTCAAAATTTTTTTTCTATAGAGACAATTTGTCAAAATTTTTTTTCTATAGAGACAATTTGTCAAAATTTTATTTCTATAGAAAATTTTGTCAAAATTTTACTTCTATAGAAAATTTTGTCGAAATTTTATTTCTAACGAAAATTTTGTAAAAATTTTATTTCTATAGAAAATTTTGTAAAAATTTTATTTCTATAGAAATTTTTGTTAAAATTTTATTTCTATAGAAAATTTTGTTAAAATTTTATTTCTATAGAAAATTTTGTCAAAATTTTATTCCTATAGAAAATTTTGTCAAAATTGTATTCCTATAGAAAATGTTGTCAACATTTTATTTCTATAGAAAATTTTATTTCTATAGAGACAATTTGTCAAAATTTAATTTATACAGGAAATTTTGTCAAATTTTATTTCTATAGAAAATTTTGTAAAAATTGTATGTCTATGGAAAATTTTGGCGAATTAAAGTCTGACTTTTTTTATTTGTTTTTTACTGGTTGTCGACTGAATAATCCGACCTTTACCGCGAATTATCCTTTAGCTAAATTTAAAATCTCAGCGGCTTCGTATATGACTAGAAGATGCTGTGGGATCATTTTGGATTATCGTTTTAATTAAGGAGTCTTCATTTTACGAAGTTAAACGTGGCTTTCTGGCAAAATGAGTGTGAGATATGCGGCCAATCTGCAAAAATGTTTTAATATGGCTGCGTACTTATTGCGCGACATTACTCCTATCTCATTGAAATCTTTTGAAGATTGACAATTTTTGCATATATTCGAACAAGTTCTTGTTCTTCTTTAACATCTGCCACAAATAAAAAAAAAAACTTTTTAACAAATTAATTTTCAAATTAAATTAACAAATTAAAAAAAATAAGATTTAAAAACAAGGTATTGAGGGGGTGTTTAGGTTTTAATTGATTAAAACTTGAGATAAAAGCTTTAATTTCATATCGCTTCACAATTTATTTCAAATTAGTGTACAACTTTTTTTTTGCTCACTGTATATGGGGATTTATCTAAATTGTATCCGATTTTAATAGCGTTCGTCCTTGTTCCAAAAAAAATGCTATGTCCCAAGTTTCATTAAAATCGGAATCCAGCGACTCGAAGATGAATTTTATTATACTCTAGCCTCTAGAAATCTCTCTAAATATATATGGACAAGAATGGCTTAATTTTGTTCCTATGGGGCATTGTTTCTTGTTTCCTTTTTCTATTCTCTACCACAGAAGGCTCCCGGTAATGCATATTACATTTTGTTCAATGTTATATGATAAACTAGAAGCGATGCTGTGTGCTTACTCCTTTCTAAACTTTATGACATAAACACATGTGTTTACAACTTCCTGGTTTATTACATAAAAAAAGAAAACATAATAACAATACCATATAATATTCATGTAAAATCGCAACTCATTGTTCAACTTTATTATACCCCTAAATATGTGGTATTAAATGAATCACTGAACAAAGTGGAATGAAAATAGAGTCATATTCATGTTTTGTTTTTTCAAGTCAACCAACAACAAAATGATGTTTTCCTTATGTTGTGGTGGTTTATTACACCGGATATATTACCCATAATATGATGTTCTTTTTCACATCAAATAAATTCTCAACATAAAAGTTAAATAAAATATATTCGCCCCCGTTAGTTTTTTTCTTTCTCTTATTATTTTACTCACCATCAAATAAACCCAAAATAATGCTAAAGGACAAGCTAAGCTCAAAAGTAAAATATATTACATTTTGCTTAGAGAAAGAGGGAGCGAGAAAAAAACAAGAGGAGAGGGTAAAAGGTAGCCAAATAAAGTTTATATTAAAAAAACACACACCCACACAGACACTCAAATATTTACTGACAAATACAAGAGGACCTCATTCCCTTGTATTTTGTTTGGCATACCTTGAATGCCTTTAACTCACAAACTTTCTCACATTTTACACATCGTACAAATAAGAGTGTACACAAAGTGAGTGTGACAATTTGAAATTTGTCAAGTGTCAGCACTTATACAACACATTAAAACAAACAAACTCAACGCACTCAAAAACACACACACACACCCACACACCCTCGAAGATAAAAATACTCCCCTCTGTGAGAAGGGGGAAAAGTAGTAGAGAGCAATGCAGTATGTGTACCACATATGAATTTCCTTTGTTTGTTTGTGCATAAGGATTCTAGAGAGTTCATCTAACGATCTCTTTATTTTGTTCATTCTTCAATACCTACTCCAGTGTATGTTGAATGGGTACCATCCAACATCTGAAGAGGAAATTAATAAAAAAAATTCTACATTTCCTTCTTGAGTGTTGCTGTGTTTTTTTTTGTTTTTGTTCTTGCAATTGCAATTTGAAAATATTTCTCAAGAGTTTTATTGCTGAGACGACAATTTTTCTCTGGAAACTAGAAAAATGGCTTGCATGTATAAAACACAAATTGAGTAAATGTTGATTGTGCTCTGTTTGTTTTTGTTCTTGGCCTAGTAGCAATTATTTCGATTTTTTATTTGCTGCAATTAGTTGGAACTTGTTCATTTTGGGTGAAAAATCAGTTTGTTTGATTTTTTTTTTGTTTCTCTCCATTAAATTTTATTCAAACATAAAATCCTTTGTTGATACGGATGTCACAAAAAAAGAGGATTGCAAAAGTTAAAGCCCTCAAAGTAGAGTGTAGTGCATCTTAAAGTGGATGGAAGTGAAACTCTTTAGGGTCCAAGTTTTTTTAATTTTCAATATACGGTAATATTTTGATCGATTTATGCTGTTATACCCACAATAGAATGCCAATTTGTAACATATCCAAATATTTACAGTGCTGTTGAAAAAATTTGCCACTAACCCTACACGCAAAGAAAAAATAATTCTTTCCTTCTTAGCAAAATTTTGTACAATCACCCATCGTTTCCCATTTGATTTGTTTGGAAAAAAAGTATATACTTTTTGTGATAAACGTTGATTCTTTTACTGGATTCACAAAGATTAACTACAATTTTTTCTTTATTATTTTTTCGCTAATTGCATTTTCCCTCACGTCTTTACACTTCCACGAGACTAATCAAGTTTTTAGCACCTTTATAAATAATAACAACAATATAGAAAAAAATATTCGATTTTAAAATTGATTTACCTTTCGCGTAGAAGTAGAATCGAACCGCGGACCATACAGTTAGTAAACAAACACACGGGGCTACGTAGCTTTTGCTGCCATCAACAGACAATTATCGCTATCGCCATAATCGCAAAAGCAACGCATACACTTAAGCAGTCATATTTTTACAGCATAGTTTTGGGCGCCCATGAGCCGATGTAAAGGAACTTGATTTAACAGAAACATACCTTTAGATAGCCAGTACAATCAACTACGTCTCGACTTAAAAACCAGTGCATACAGCAAAACTGTGCATAGGGATGGAAGGTAACATAAGGCTTAGTCAAAAGAAGATCGTGAAATTAAAAAGAACTACAAACAATCCTCTCAAATATCATTTATAAAAATTATTTCAATTAGAATCTGAATGGGATTTTGTCAAATTTTATTTTTATAGAAAATTTTTGCAAAATTTTATTTCTACTGAAAATTAAGCCAAAATTTTAGTCTATAGAGAATTTTCTCAATTTTTTAATTTTATCGACAATTTTGTCAAAATTTTATCCCTATAGAAAATTTTGCCAAAATTTTATTTCTATAGAAAATTTTGTCAACATTTTTATTTCTATAGAAAATTTTGTCAAAATTTTATTTCTATAGAAAATTTTGCCAAAATTTTATCTCTATAGAAAATTTTTAAAAAATTTTATCTCTCTAGAAAATTTTGAAAAAATTTTATTTCTATAGAAAAATTTGCCAAAATTTTATCTCTATAGAAAATTTTGCCAAAATTTTATCTCTATAGAAAATTTTGCCAAAATTTTATCTCTATAGAAAATTTTGCCAAAATTTTATCCCTATAGAAAATTTTGCCAAAATTTTATCCCTATAGAAAATTTTGCCAAAATTTTATCTCTATATCGAAAATTTTGCCAAAATTTTATCCCTATAGAAAATTTTGCCAAAATTTTATCTCTATAGAAAATTTTGCCAAAATTTTATCTATATTAAAAATTTTGCCAAAAATTTTATCTCTATGGAAAATTTTGAAAAAAAATTATTTCTATTGAAAAATATATCACAATTTTATTTCTATAGATAATTTTTTCAAAATTTTATTCATATAGAAAATTTTCTAAAAATTTTATTTCTATCGAAAATTTTGTTAACATTTTATTTCTATAGATAATTTTTTCAAAAGTTTATTCATATAGAAAATTTTGTCAAAATTTTATTTCTATCGAAAATTTTGCTAAAATTTTATTTCTATAGAAAATTTTGTCAAAATTTTATTTCTATCGAAAATTTTGTTAAAATTTGATCTATATAGCAAATTTTGTCAAAATTTTATCTCTATAGAAAATTTTTTAAAAATTTGATTTCTGTAGAAAATTTTGTCAAAATTTATCTCAATAGAAAATTTTGTCAAATTTTATCTTTATAGAAAAATTTGTAACAATTTTATTTCTATAGATAATTTTTGCAAAATTTTTCTTATATAGAAATTTTTTTCAAAATTTTATTTCAATGGAAAAATTTTGTTAAAATTTTATTTCTATAGAAAATTTTGTCAAAATTTTATCTCTATAGAAAATTTTGTCAAAATTTTATCTCTATAGAAAATTTTGTCAAAATTGTATCTCTATCGAAAATTTTGTCAAAATTTTATCTCTATAGAAAATTTTGTCAAACTTGTATCTCTATAGAAAATTTTGTCAAAATTTTATCTCTATAGAAAGTTTTGTCAAAATTTTATCTCTATAGAAAATTTTGTCAAAATTTCATCTCTATAGAAAATTTTGTCAAAATTTTATCTCTATAGAAAATTTTGTCAAAATTTTATCTCTATAGAAAATTTTGTCAAAATTTTATCTCTATAGAAAATTTTGTCAAAATTTTATCTCTATAGAAAATTTTGTCAAAATTTTATCTCTATAGAAAATGTTGTCAAAATTGTATCTCTATAGAAAATGTTGTCAAAATTTTATCTCTATAGAACATTTTGCCAAAATTTTATCTCTATAGAAAATTTTGTCAAAATTTTAGTTTTGTAGAAAATTTTATCCAAATTTTCAAAATTTTAAATTCTATAAAACAGTTTGGAGCACCTTTATCTGTTATACAAACAATTTAGACGAAACTATTCGATTTTATACATTTTTCAAATTCTGCCTTTTTGAAAATTTTGTCAAAATTCTATTTCTACTCTATAGAATTTTGTCAAAATTTTATTTCTATTGGAAAATTTTGTCAAAATGTTATTTCTATAGAAAATTTTGTCAAAATTTTAGTTTTGTAGAAAATTTTATCCCAATTTTCAAAATTTTAAATTCTATAAAAAATTTGGTTAACGTTTTTCTACTCTTTGGCGTTAACGTTTTCTACAGAAAATCTGGTTAATATTTTATTTGTATAAAAAAATTAAGTATCTCTTAGTTGCATGAAATATTTAGTCCAATTAAAAACTCTATTAGTTATGCAATTTTTGTGATTAACTAAAAGTAATTCAACCAATTAATTGAAAATTTATTTCACATTTATTTTTGATTGATTAAAAAGAGGTCAATGAATTAATTTTTTAATGGGAAATCATATTTGTATAAGTGAATATAACTCTCCTATCGATATGGTCTTGGAATGCTATTTTAATATCCTTTTAAGAGTCAGGAATCACGTTCCATTATTTTCCAAATGAATTAAATTAAATTTTAACTTTTGTATACAGAAAAAACCTTACAGAAAAACATTTCATATTTATACAAAGAGGTCATAGAGGTTACCTTTTTATGTCAAATTCATATTTTATTATATTAAAAATCAAAATGATGTACTATATGCGATTGGTGGCGAATAGTAACATTTCTCGACAATGAAAACGGAATGCATACCAAAAAAAATGTTCATTTGAAGGGAAGCATGCGTGACATAAACATGGCACTGAAAGGTCTCATGTGTATTGTAAATGGGAAAAGGAAACAAAACGAATACATTCATAAATAAAAACACTTGTGGTGTGGTCTGCTATGTGTTGGAGAGGAAAAAGGAAAAAAAATTAACATCAAATATGAGGACAATGACGACAAATGTGCGACATAATTCACAAGCTGTTAAACTCATTTAACTACAAAATGCTATAAAAAAAGGCAAATTTCTGTAATAGGTTGTAACGAATAGAATGAAATAATGAAAAACAATGGAAACTGGGTGGAAATAATAAACATTTGATTTGTTAATTTAATTTGGTGAAAATATGTTGGATCAAATAAATTTTTAATTCCAACAATTTTTATTGGTACCGAAGATAACCGGTACTATCATTTGGGTTATTGTAGAAATCTCAACTAAAAATTAATCAGATTAATTAATTTCGTGATTGTATCCACCAAATATTTAATATAAGGAACGCATTAACAAAAGTCGCCACTGTATGTATCCTTTGTGAAATAGACCAACCGAACCATTGACGGGGCTAGCCTCTCATCGAATTTACTAAACCCACTGTGAATTATACTCGAATCTTCAAAAAAAAAAAATTATGAGTGTATTCTGACTTAGGGTGAAATCCTAAGATGATCTATGATCTATGATTTTTGGAAGAGCCCCTATATAGAGGGAGGCTGATGTAATACAACAATGTAAAGCGCTATATTTTCCCATTTTTTAATGTCATTAAAAAAAAAAAAAAGAAATCTCGGATATAACATCAAATTCTAGAATGAATTTAGATTTATTTAAATTTACTTCTCTTGGCACGAATTATAGCCTTCAAAGGGCCGACAAACCCATCACATACTGCACGAAATTTCTTCTGCGGTATTTTGTCCCGTTGCCGGTGAAATGCAATTTTGTGATTATCGACATTATTTGTATTTTTAAAAGTCAACATTACTTGGTAGATTTGAAATAAAATTTTGACAAAAATATCAATAGACAAAATTTTTTATAAAAATAAAATTTTAACACAATTTTCTATAGAAATAAAATTTAGGAAAATTTTCTATAGAAATACAATTTTCAGAACATATAGACATAAAATTTTCAATAGAAATAAAATTTTCAGATAATTTTCTATAAAAGTGGGTATTAAGTTCGAGTTAGCTCTAAAGTCAAAGATTTTTCTAATGCTTTGCTTTGGGTTCTTCCCCATTAAGTTAAAATAAAATTTGCATTAAACATATATATACAGTTATACTTTTTTTACTGATTTATTTTTGATTTTAGTGGCTAAACTCGAACTTAGTACCAACCATACAAATAAAATTTTGAGAAAAATTTTGAAAAATTAGAAATAAACATTTTACAAAATTTTCCATAAAAATAAGATTTTGACAAAATTTTCTATAGAAATAAAATTTTGACAAAATTTTCTATAGCAATAAAATTTTGAAAAAATTTTCTATAGAAATAAAATTTTGATTAAATTTTCTATAGAAGTAAAATTTTGACAAAATTTTCTATAGAAATAAAATTGTGACAAAATTTTCTATAGAAATAAAATGTTGACAAAATTTTCTATAGGAATTAAATTTTGACAAAATTTGCTATAGAAATACAATTTTGACAAAATTTGCTATAGAAATACAATTTTGACAAAATTTGCTATAGAAATAAAATTTTGACAAACTTTTCACCAGAACTAACTTTTTGCCAAAATTTTCTATAGAAATAAAATTTTGACAAAATTTTCTATAGAAATTAAATTTTGACAAAATTTTCTATAGAAATAAAATTTTGACAAAATTTTCTATAGAAATAAAATTTTGACAAACTTTTCACCAGAACTAACTTTTTGTCAAAATTTTCTATAGAAATAAAATTTTCTATAGAAATAAAATGTTGACAAAATTTTCTATAGAAATAAAATTTGGCAAATTTTTCTATAGAAAAAAAAATTGGACAAAATTTTCTATAGAAATAAAATTTTGACATAATTTTCTATAGAAATAAAATTTTGAAACAAAATTTTGACAAAATTTTCTATAGAAACAAAATGTTGACAAAATTTTGTATAGAAATAAAAATTTTGACAAAATTTTTTATAGAAATGAAATTTTGACACAATTTTCTATAGAAATAAAATTTTGTAAATTTTCTATAGAAATAAAATTTTGACAAACTTTTCACCAGAACTAACTTTTTGCCAAAATTTTCTATAGAAATAAAATTTTGACAACATTTTCGATAGAAATAAAATTTTGACAAAATTTTCTATAGAAATAAAATTTCGACAAAATTTTCTATAGAAAAAACATTTTGACAAACTTTTCACCAGAACTAACTTTTTGTCAAAATTTTCTATAGAAATAAAATTTTCTATAGAAATAAAATGTTGACAAAATTTTCTATAGAAATAAAATTTGGCAAATTTTTCTATAGAAAAAAAATTTGGACAAAATTTTCTATAGAAATAAAATTTTGACATAATTTTCTATAGAAATAAAATTTTGAAACAAAATTTTGACAAAATTTTCTATAGAAACAAAATGTTGACAAAATTTTGTATAGAAATAAAAATTTTGACAAAATTTTTTATAGAAATGAAATTTTGACACAATTTTCTATAGAAATAAAATTTTGACAAAATTTTCTATAGAAATAAAATTTTGACAAACTTTTCACCAGAACTAACTTTTTGCCAAAATTTTCTATAGAAATAAAATTTTGACAACATTTTCGACAGAAATAAAATTTTGACAAAATTTTCTATAGAAATAAAATTTGGCAAAATTTTCTATAAAAAAAACATTTTGACAAAATTTTGCATAGAAATAAGATTTTGACAAAATTTTCTATAGAAATAAAATTTTGACGAAATTTTCTATAGAAATAAAATTTTGACAAAATTTTCTATAAAAATAAAATTTTGACAAAATTTTCTATAGAAATAAAATTTCTACAAAATAAAATGTTGACAAAATTTTTTATAGAAATAAATATTTGACAAAAATTTCCATAGAAATAAAAATTTGACAAAATTTTCTATACAAATAAAATGTTGACAAAAATTTCTATAGAAACAAAATTTTCTATAGAAATAAAATTTTCTTTAGAAGTAAAATTTTGACAAAATTTTCTATATAAACAAAATTTTGATAAAAATTTCTATAGAAATAAAATTTTGACAATGTTTTCTATAGAAATAAAATGTTGACAAAGTTTTCTATAGAAATAAAATTTTGACAAAGTTTTCTATAGATATAAAATTTTAACAAAAGTTTCGATAGATATAAAATTTTGACAAACTTTTCTATAGAAATAAAATATTGACAAAATTATCTATAGAAATAAAATTTTGATAAACTTTTCTATAGAAATAAAAGATTAATAAAATTCTTTTAAGAAATAAATTTTAACAAATTTTTCACCAGAACTAACTTTTTGCCAAAATTGTCTATGGAAATAAAATTTTGATAAAATTTTCTATATAAATAAAATTTTGACAAAATTTTTTATAGAAATAAAATTTTCATAAAATTTTCTTTAGAAATAAAATTTTGAAAAAAAATTCTATAGAAATAAAATTTTGACAAAATTTTTTATAGATATAAAATTTTGTCAAAATTTTCTACAGAAATAAAAAGTTGGCAAAATTTTCTACAGAAATAAAATTTTGTCAAAATTTTCACCAGAAATAAAATTCTGACAACGTTGTATTCAGCCTTTTTGCTGACCTCACGATCGATGAATAAAGCTATAGTTAATATTATTTTTTTTATCGGAAGATATTATAGATCAACTAGTCACAATTTAGGAATGAATTTTTCAGAACAAGCTCATATAAATTGTTAGGTTATTGAGGCAAGCCCTGAGAATTAAAATATATAAGTATAAGTATAAAAGAAGAAAAAAGTTTTTAAAACCACGTTTAATTTGGTATTGAAAGGGTTAAAGCAATTTCATAAAAATAATTGTTTTTTTTTCGGTATACATGTCCCGTCAATAATTGAAGGAAACAGTAAAAATCTCAACTTTTTCCCCACTCCAAATTTAATATCGACATGGCATTTTTCGCATGCAGACGTTTTTAATCAAATTTTATATTGTTTTTTTTTTTTGTGAGACATTTAAACGAATCCTTTAGGTTAAAATAATTGTATGCAATAACCATAAAATGTTTTATGACCTAAATATGCAAGTCAATGTGACCTTTTCGTAGCCATGAACTTTGTCAAATCCACCCTTGTCGTGGGCACTGTGATAGCAATTAAAATACCATTCAGAGCTATGAGTTATGACTAAAAATGTCAGATAAAACGCTTCAAAAGATTCCACAGCATTTTTGGTAGTTGGTTCGTTTGTTTCTTAGTTTGTTATGCCACCTTTTGAAGTAAACTCTAAATTTTTTGTGGTAAATACCATCCATAGAGATGACTGACTACCAGCTATGTTTGAGGTAGATATCTAAACGATTTTTAACAAAACTTAGTTACACTGCATATCTGGCTTAACCTTGGACCATGAAGGAAAGTATTTAAATTCACTGAAAAATATATTGTAGTAAGCACAACGATTTCAAGTCCTAAGAAAGCGAATGTGATTTTTGAAAAGCATGGAAGGAGTATTTTCATTTCTCCAAAGATCGATAAAATTTTAACTGAGTTCACTTTCAAGACTTAAATAATATGAAACATCACGTAATTTATACTTGATATTAAGTTTAAATTTGGAATTTCAGGTTGAGGTGAATATTTTTTATAAAAGATTTTTACATTAAATTATCCAAACTTTATTGAGCACGTAACATAGCAAGAAAATTGGAAGTTCTTCCACAAATATTTCTTTTTAAGACCATCCCGGGATTCGTTTCTTGTGTACGAGCAGGTCAAGCTCGAAAATGGACTATATTGGTTAACGTTTTGATACGGTACCACGGTTGCCACTCGAGTCATAAATAAACTACCAAACAAAAAATCTTATTTTGTCACAATATTTTTTATTTCTATAAAAATTTTTGACAAACTTTTATTTCTATAGAAAAGTTTGTCAAAATTTTATTTATATACAAAATTTTGTTAAAATTTTATATTTTTTTATCTCAGATTAAAAACTATTGCTTTGACTAAACTACAAGAGTAGCTTAACGAACAGAGGAAAAGAATGTTGGGCAAAGCCCTATAGACTGCAAGATGGTTGGATGGACGCACGTTTCGGAATTACCACATTCCTCATCAGCATCATCTACTTGCCGCAAAACTATCAAACAAATTCTGGTAGTTCACCAAACCCAATGTGAACCACACTTGAACCTTCCGAAAAATTGTTTATGATAGTCTGCTTTTTCCGAAATAAATTTTTGCACAAATATTTCTATTTTCCTTTGCCAATTTCAAATCATCGATTTAAGTGCAGATATGGCTGGGTTTATTTCGAGCGTGCCTTCTCTTACTTCATTCGTTTTGTTATTGTTGGTTTGCACTTCATTCATATTTGTTGTTTTGATCTCAGCTTAAAAACCATTGCGTTGACTAAACTACAAAAGTAGTAACCAACAAAGGCAAATAATGTTTGCAATGGTTTTTAAGCTGAGATCAAAACAAGAAAAATGTGATTGAAGTACAAACCAACAATAACAAAACAAAAAGAAAATTTTATTTCTATAGAAAAATTTATCAGCATTTTGTCAAAATTTTATTTCTATAGAAAATTTTGACAAAGTTTTATTTCTATAGAAAATTTTTTTTCAAAATTTTATTTCTATAGAAAATTTTGTCAAAATTTTATTTCTATAAAAAATTTTGTCAAAATTTTATTTCTATAGAAAATTTTGTCAAAATTTTATTTCTATAGAAAATTTTGTCAAAAAATTTTTAAAATTTTTTTCTATAGAAAATTTTGTTAAATTTTTATTTCTACAGAAAATTTTGTCAAAATTTTATTTCTATAGAAAATTTTGTCAAGACTTTATTTCTATTAAAAATTATGTCTAATTTTTATTTCTTTAGAAAATTTCGTCAAAATTTTATTTCTAACGAAAATTTTTCCCAAATTTTATTTCTATAGAAAATTTTGTCAAAATTTTATTTCTATAGAAAATTATGTCAAAATTTTATTTCTATAGAAAATGTTATCACGAGTTTATTTTTATAGTAAATTTTGTTAAAATTTTAATTCTATAGAAAATTTTGTCAAAATTCTATTTCTATGGAAAATTTTGTAGTAATTTTATTTCTATAGAAAATTTTGTCAAAATTTTATTTCTATAGAAAATTTTGTCAAAATTTTATTTCTATAGAAAATTTTTTCAAAATTTTATTTCTATAGAAAATTTTGTCAAAATTTTATTTCAACAGGAAATTATGTCAACATTTTATTTCTATAGAAAATTTTAATTAAATTCTATTTCTATAGCAAATTTTGTCAAAATTTTATTCCTATAGAAAGTTATGTCTAATTTTTATTTCTTTAGAAAATTTCGTCAAAATTTTATTTCTAACGAAAATTTTGCCAAATTTTATTTCTATAGAAAATTTTGTCAAAAATTTATTTCTATAGAAAATTATGTTAAAATTTTATTTCTTTAGAAAATGTTATCAAGAGTTTATTTTTATAGTAAATTTTGTTAAAATTACATTTCTATAGAAGATTGTGTCAAAATTTTATTTCCATAGAAAAATATGTCAAAATTTTATTTCTATAGAAAATTTTGTCGTAATTTTATTTCTATAGAAAATTTTGTCAAAATTTTATGTTAATTGAAAATTTTGGCAAAATTTTACTTCGATAGAAAATTTTGTCTAAATTTTGTTTCTATAAAAAATTTTGTCAAAATTTTATTTCTATAGAAAAGTTTGTCAAAATTTTATTTCTATAGAAAATTTTGTCAAAATTTTATTTCTATAGAAAATTTTGTCAAAATTTTTTTTCAACAGGAAATTATGTCAACATTTTATTTCTATAGAAAATTTTAATTAAATTCTATTTCTATAGCAAATTTTGTCAAAATTTTATTTCTATAGAAAGTTATGTCTAATTTTTATTTCTTTAGAAAATTTCGTCAAAATTTTATTTCCAACGAAAATTTTGCCAAATTTTATTTCTATAGAAAATTTGGTCAAAAAATTTATTTCAATAGAAAATGTTGTCAAAATTTTATATATATAGAAAATTATGTCAAAATTTTATTTCTATAGAGAATGTTATCACGAGTTTATTTTTATAGTTATCAAAAGTTTATTTTTATAGTAAATTTTGTTAAAATTTTATTTCAATAGAAAATTTTGTCAAAATTTTATTTCAATGGAAAATTTTGTCAAAATTTTATTTCTATAGAAAATTATGTTAAAATTTTATTTCTATAGAAAATGTTATCAATAGTTTATTTTTATAGTAAATTTTGTTAAAATTTCATTTCTATAGAAGATTGTGTCAAAATTTTATTTCCATAGAAAAATATGTCAAAATTTTATTTCTATAGAAAATTTTGTCAAAATTTTATTTCTATAGAAAAGTTTGTCAAAATTTTATTTCTATAGAAAAGTTTGTCAAAATTTTATTTCAATGGAAAATTTTGTCGTAATTTTATTTCGTTTTGTTTGTTATTGTTGGCTTCTCTTCAATCGTTATTGTTGTTTTTTTTTATCTCAGCTTAAAGCCATGCATTGACTAAACTACAAGTGTAGCTTAACCAACAGAGGAAAAGTATGCTTGTCAAATTTATTTGGGCAAAGCCCTATAGACTGCAAGATGGTTGGATGTACAGCTGTTTCGGAATTACCACATTCCTCATCAGCATCCTCTACTTGCAGCAAAACTATCAACCAATTATCAGAATAAATTCGGGTAATTCACTCAACCCAACGTGAACTACACTTGAACCTCCCGAAAAAGGGTTTGATAGTCGGCTACTGCCTAAACAAATTTGCCAGCATATCTCTTTTCCTTTGCCAAACTCAAATCATCGATTTGTATGTATTTGGCTGGGTTTGTTTTTGAGCGTGCTTCCTCTATCTTCATTCGTTTTGTTTGTTATTGTTGGCTTCTCTTCAATCGTTATTGTTGTTTTTTTTTTATCTCAGCTTAAAGCCATGCATTGTCTAAACTACAAGTGTAGCTTAATTAATTATGTAAGTAATTTTATTTCTATAGAAAATTTTGTCACAATTTTATTTCTATAGAAATTTTTGTCAAAATTTTATTTCTATAGAAAATTATGTTAAAATTTTATTTCTATAGAAAATGTTATCAAGAGTTTACTTTTATAGTAAATTTTGTTAAAATTTCATTTCTATAGAAGATTGTGTCAAAATTTTATTTCCATAGAAAAATATGTCAAAATTTTATTTCTATAGAAAATTTTGTCAAAATTTTATTTCTATAGAAAATTTTGTCAAAATGGTATTTCTATAGAAAGTGCTCTCAAATTTTTTTTCTATAGAAAATTATGTTAAGATTTCATTTCTATAGAAAATGTTATCAAGAGTTTATTTTTATAGTAAATTTTGTTAAAATTCTTATGTTTATAGAAGATTTTGTCAAAATTTTATTTGTATAGAAAATTTTATCGTAATTTTATTTCTATAGAAAATTTTGTCCAAATTTTATTTCTATAGAAAATTTTGTCAACATTTTATTTCTATAGAAAATTTTGTCAAAATTTTATTTCTATTGGAAATTTTATCAAAATTTTATTTCTATAGAAAATGTTATCAAGAGTTTATTTCTATAGAAAATTTTGTAAAAATTTTATTTGTATAGAAAATTTTGTCAAAATTTTATTTGTATAGAAAATTTTGTAAAAATTTTATTTCAATAGAAAATTTTGTCCAAATTTTATTTCTATAGAAAATTTTGTTAAAGATGTTATTTCTATAGAAAATTTTGTTAAAAATGTTATTTCTATAGAAAATTTTGTTAAAAATGTTATTTCAATAGAAAATTTTGTCCAAATTTTATTTCTTTAGAAAATTTTATCCAAATTTTATTTCTATAGAAAATTTTGTCCAAATTTTATTTCTATAGAAAATTTTGTTAAAAATGTTATTTCTATAGAAAATTTTGTTAAAAATGTTATTTCTATAGAAAATTTTGTTAAAAATGTTATTTCTATAGAAAATTTTTGAAGTACCTTTTAGTTGGAGAAGAATATTTGGCGAAATCTACCAAAACATCAAGAATTCTACCAATTTAGGAGAATTCTGCCAACTGTGGTAACCATGTATGGTACCTATTGTTACGTTAGGTATAGTTGCAGTTCAGTTAGAATATTCAGTTCACTGATTTACCACAGTCTATATTTTTAACTCAATGACATGGGATATCCTTGTTGTAGCCGATTCCGAATGACGTTGTACATACCGGTGAAATCACTTAGAGAAGCTTTGTAACACTCAGCCATGTCACCAACATTACTGAGAGGTGATAATCCAGCTCTGAAAAACTTTATTGTATTTGGTCGAGACTGGGATTGGACCCATGACCCTTTGTACGCAAGAAGGATATGTTAATAATTGAACAATGGTGGCTCCAATGTAAACCGACCCCCTGATTTGATTTTTTGAGTGTCTGGTCACTGCAATTTCTATCCCATTTGCCTTAAATTGGATATCTAGAGATATCTTAAGCCCACAAATAAGTGTGCCGAATATTGTTTTATCTGTCCATGTTTTAGTATATGGATCGAACGCCCTATTTGACTTCTTTGGCTCTCGATTAGAGGTGTGCACGTGAGTAATATTTTAGTCACGCTCACGCACACTCACGACGGAAAAATCTTACTCACGCACCTCACGCACGATGTTGTTTGGTAGGACTCACGCACACACGAAAAGAAAATTTGTAGTCACGCACGCTCACGCACGAAAATGTCGTGACTCACGAAAAATATCGTGACTCACGAAAAATGTCGTGACTCACGAAAAATGTCGTGACGCTAGTATTAAATGCATATTATTTTTATATAGTAGAAACCTTCAAATGATTCGTGTCAAAATTTGACGTCTGTAAGTCAATTAGTTTGAGAGATAGAGCGTCTTTTGTTAAGCAACTTTTGTTATTGTGAAAAAAATAGAAAAAAAGGAATTTCAAAAACTTGGCTTGATAATGTGTTTCCGGACTCTGCCCCGGGGAAATCAACAATAATTGATTGGTATGCAAAATTCAAGCGTGGTGAAATGAGCATGGAGGACGGTGAACGCAGTTGACGCCCGAAAGAGGTGGTTACCGACGAAAACATCAAAAAAAATCCACAAAATGATTTTGAATGACCGTAAAATGAAGTTGATCGACATAGCAGAGGCCTTAAAGATATCAAAGGAACGTGTTGGCCATATCATTCATCAATATTTGGATATGCGGAAGCTCTGTGCAAAATGGGTGCTGCGCGAGCTCACATTTGACCAAAAAAAAACAACGTGTTGATGATTCTGAGCGGTGTTTGCAGTTGTTAACTCCTAATACACCCGAGTTTTTCCGTCGATATGTGACCATGGATGAAACATGGCTCCATCACTACACTCCTGAGTCCAATCGATAGTCGGCTGAGTGAACAGCGACTGGTGAACCGTCTCTGAAGTGTGGAAAGTCTCAAAAGTCCGCTGGCAAAGTAATGGCCTTTGTTTTTTGGGATGCGCATGGAATACTTTTTATCGATTATCTTGAGAAGGGTAAAACCATCAACAGTAACTATTATATGGCGTTATTGGAGCGTTTGAAGGTCGAAATCGCGGCAAAACGGCCCTATATGAAGAAGAAAAAAGTGTTGTTCCACTAAGACAACGCCCCGTGCCACATGTTATTGAGAACGATGGCAAAAATTCATGAATTGGGCTTCGAATTGCTTCCCCACCCACCGTATTCTCCAGATCTGGCCCCCAGCGACTTTTTCTTGTTCTCAGACCTCAAAAGGATGCTCGCAGGGAACAAATTTGGCAGCAATGAAGAGGTGATCGCCGAAACTGAGGCCTATTTTGAGGCAAAACCGAAGGAGTACTACCAAAATGGTATCAAAAAATTTGAAGGGCGTTATAATCGTTGTATCGCTCTTGAAGGGAACTACACTAATAGAAAAA
Organism: Haematobia irritans; assembly: GCF_050003625.1. Classification (NCBI taxonomy): domain Eukaryota; kingdom Metazoa; phylum Arthropoda; class Insecta; order Diptera; family Muscidae; genus Haematobia; species Haematobia irritans. The sequence goes on along the minus strand of NC_134397.1, from coordinate 205,045,339 downwards.
ATTACGTTCCATAGTCATGAACGGACGGTGACAAAATGAAACGGAAACGTTCACAAAAAATCAAAACGGAATGTTCACAATTTCGTCCACGGGCGTTCACGATTTCATAACGGCATTCGTTTTCTTTGGCCATGAAAAGTCTTAAAATAATCGTTAGACTTTATTATGGCAACTCCTTCGGTGGTGCAATGTGTTAAGGCAACTGTTAACGCGTATGGTACAGAAAACACAGGTTCGAGTCACGCTAGCGGAAATCTTTTTTTAATTTTGTTTATAAAGTCGTAACCATAACGTTTTCAGATCATGAACACTGGTTGTTTTTTTGACAACACATGGTGTCATTTTATCGTTGTCAGATTGACACCGCCTGTTCACAGTTTGACACCACATGTGTGTTGATTCACTTTCATGAACGAAGCACGCCGTGCATGATTTTTTCTATGAGTGTATGTTGAGTAATAAAAACGAATTTTGACAAAAAAAATGTGTTTTCTTTGTTAGACCGGGGACTTATCAGCCAACCTGTTATGTTGGTGAGCGGGAATATTTTCGTGAGCGTAAATCTTTTCTCACGCACACTCACGAAGATAATATTTTCGTGACTTACGCTCACGCACGACATTTTGGTTTGTTAATCACGCTCACGCACACTCGCGCCGTTGCCATGAGCGTGAGTCACGACAATTTCTTGTCACGTGCACACCTTTACTCTAGATACCGCAATTTCTATTCGTAACCATATTACTAGACATTCCTGGCGCCCTTGCCTAGTATCTGTTGCAGCTTTCTGCAACAACAGCTTCTCTTTCCACCTATTATGTTTGCTCCAAATTTCCTTTAGTTGTGACTGGAGCAGACTCTTGAGCATCGGCTGCTCTTTCGATCAGTTTCATTAATAAAAATGTAGACTTTTTAGCAAAAGTTCGTTTAGTATGACACAAAGATAATTCGCATAAATTTTAATCACAGTTCTAGTTCACAGTAATTTTCACTTTCCGATGAAATAATCATGTTACTAATGATTCACAAATCTCGTGCAACTGAAAGGAAAGCTAAAACAAAAAAACGCATAAATCCAACTCCATTCTCCAAGAGTATGTTAGTAATTTTGACACGCATCCAAAGAAAATTTATCAATGTCAAAAGACATTTCATGCCAGGGATAATGCAAAAGGTAAATGCTCAAATGAAACCTATTAGTCAAAGTAAACGCAGTAACGAAACCTTCTTTCTTTCTTTTTTTTTTGGTAATTTTCGTCATTATGCGGGAGTAACGAATAATAAAATTAGATATTGTCTTTCTAGATTTTGATGGAGGATATGAAAAAACAAAAAATAATTAGATCGAGGCCATTTTTAATTTGTCTTTTTTTTTTTTGATGGAAATTTTGACAGATTGTCGACACTTTAGAAAATGGGAAATATTTTCGCTAACAATTTATCCAAGGGTCCAAGAAAGAATGAATGACTTTACGTTATGTATATACTTTGTTGTAAATATAACAAATAATGACATAGAATTAATTTTTATTTCGTCAGACACATACGAAAAGACCAATACTACATTTGGTGGAAGCTTTTATCCACTATGTTTTTCGTATATCCCTTTTGTGAGAAAATTCAATATAAGAAAACCCTTATTTTTATTTCGCCCATAAGAAAAATTAATGTTGTGCAACTGAAAATATTTATATTGTTTTTGGTATACCTGAGGGGAATTTATGAATGTAAAATATTTACTGTAAACAAGGATATAAACTATACACAAAAGACTACGGTAGGTGCATGCCCACATAGTCATATGAAATTTCCAAGATTAATGCAAAATGCCTTAACAAACAAATTTTATATACCATAGCGATATAATACTCTTAAAAAGTCGACCTTTTATAAACTTCAAAAGTAAAGGTCTAAAACTCGTCATAGGATTAAAAACAAAATTTCATGCAAATATTTCTTAGTGACTAATATATAACGCAATAAAGTTGAACTCTATATGTATATAACAGGTAGGCTGATAAGTCCCCGGTCTGACACATAGATGACGTCACTAGTATTAAATGCATATTATTTTTATATAGTACCAACCTTCAAATGATTCGTGTCCAAATTTGACGTCTGTAAGTCAATTAGTTTGTGAGATAGAGCGTCTTTTGTGAAGCAACTTTTGCTATCGTGAAAAAAATTAAAAAAAGGAATTTCGTGTTTTGATAAAATACTGTTTTCTGAAGGGAAAAAATACGGTGGAAGCAAAAACTTGGCTTGATAATGACTCCGGACTCTGCCCCAGGGAAATCAACAATAATTGATTGGTATGCAAAATTCAAGCGTGGTGAAATGAGCACGGAGGACGGTTAACGCAGTGGACGACCGAAAGAGGTGGTTACCGAAGAAAACATCAAAAAAATCCACAAACTGATTTTGAATGACCGTAAAATGAAGTTGATCGAGATAGCAGAGGCCTTAAAGATATCAAAGGAACGTGTTGGTCGTATCATTCATTAATATTTGAATATGCGGAAGCTCTGTGCAAAATGGGTGCCGCGCGAGCTCACATTTGACCAAAAACAACAACGTGTTGATGATTCTGAGCGGTGTTTGCAGCTGTTAACTCGTAATACACTCGAGTTTTTCCGTCCATATGTGGCAATGGATGAAACATGGCTCCATCACTACACTCCTGAGTCAAATCGACAGTCGGCTGAGTGGACAGCGACCGGTGAACTGTCTCCGAAGCGTGGAAAGACTCAAAAGTCCGCTGGCAAAGTAATGGCTTCTGTTTTTTGGGATGCGCATGGAATAATTTTTATCGATTATCTTGAGAAGGGAAAAACTATCAACAGTGACTATTATATGGCGTTATTGGAGCGTTTGAAGGTCGAAATCGCGGCAAAAAAAAAGAAAAAATTGTTGTTCCACCAAGACAACGCACCGTGCCACAAATCATTGAGAACGATGGCAAAAATTCATCAATTGGGCTTCCTCACCCACCGTATTCTCCAGATCTGGCCCCTAGCGAATTTTTCTTGTTCTCAGACCTCAAAAGGATGCTCGCAGGGAAAAAATTTGGCTGCAATGAAGAGGTGATCGCCGAAACTGAGGCCTATTTTGAGGCAAAACCGAAGGAGTACTACCAAAATGGTATAAACAAATTGGAAGGTCGTTATAATCGTTGTATCGCTCTTGAAGGGAACTATGTTGAATAATAAAAACGAATTTTGACAAAAAAAATGTGTTTTTCTTTGTTAGACCGGGGACTTATCAGCCATCCTGTTATATGTTATATATTTATACCCACCACCATAGAATGGTGATGGGGGTGTAATAAGTTTGTCATTCCGTGTGTAACACATCGAAATATCGACTTCCGACTATATAAAGTACATATATATATTCTTGATCAGGGAGAAATTCTAAGACGATATAACCATGTCCGCTGTCCGTCTGTATGTCTGTCTGTTGTAATCACGCTAAAACATTCAATAATTGCGCTACCGTCCTTAAATTTGGCACAGATTCGTTTTTTTGGTTGGAGGCAGGTCAAGTTCGAAGATGGGCTATATCGGTCCAAGTTTTGATATAGTCCCCATATAAACCGATTTCTCGATTTGGGATCATGGGGTCTTGGGCTTATGAAAAACGTAGTTTTTGTCCAATTAGCCTGAAATTGAAAATCTAGAGGTACTTGAGGACCATAAAGAGGTGCTCCGAAAATGGTGCCCATCGGTCCATGTTTTGGTATAGCCCCCATATAGACCGATCTCCCGATTTTGCTTCTTGGACTTGTAGAATTCGTAGTTTCTACCGTATTTGTTTGAAATTTGAAATTCTAGAGGTATTTGAGGACCATTAAGGGGTGTGTCGAAAATGGTCCGTATTGGTCCATGTTTTGGTATAGCCCCCATATAGACCGATCTCCCAATTTGGTTCCTGGGCGTCTAGAAACTGTATTTTCTATCCGATTTTCCTCAAATTGAAAATCTAGAGGTATTTTAGGACCATAAATAGGTGTGTCGAAAATGGTCAGTATCGGTCCATGTTTTGATATAGTCGCCATATAGACCGATCTCTCGACTTCTATAAATTGTATTTATTACCCGATTTGCCTGAAATTGGAAAACTAGAGGTATTTGGGGACCCAAATATGTACGAAATTGAGGTGAATCGGTCCATTTTGCGGTATAACCCCCATATAGACCGATCTCTCGGTTTTACTTCTTGGGCGTCTAGAGACTATATTTTCTAGCCGATTTGCTTGAAATTGAAAATCTACAGGTTTTTTAAGATCACAAATACTTTATTTCGTGGGCTTCTAGAATCCGTAGTTTTTATTCAAATTGCCGGAAATTAGAAATATAGACGTGTCTTAGGACCATAAAGAGGTGTGTCGAAAATCGTCCGTATCGGTATATGGTATAGCCACTATATAGACTCATCTCTCGATTTTACTTCTTGGACTTCTAGAATTCGTAGTTTTCACCAATTCGTCTGAAAATGGAATTCTAGAGGTATTTGAGGAACATTAAGAGATGTTGAATATTGGTCCATGTTTTGGTATAGGCCCCATATAGACCTAACTCCCGAATTTATTTCTAGGATCAAGGCGTTATTTCATCATATACCGATATGTTTATGATTTCTCTAAAACTCAAAAAAAAAAAAATCATAGGTAGAATCCTTAATTTTTTTCTTCGGGAAACGTACTGGTTGAACTGATTTGCTTGGGAGATGATTTGTCATCAAACCCCCTAAAATGCTATATGTGTATTATCAATTAACCCGCTACGTCGAAGAGTAAACTATATCAAAGTAAACTATTATATTTGATTCATGGTGGTGGTTATTTAAGAATCGGCCCGGCCGAACTTACTGCTGCTTATACTTGTTCAATTTGAATTTTCTATTATCCTAAACAATAGGTGATATATCTTTCATAACAAGTGCATATTTTTTCAGTATACGGTTTTGACTTAGTAAGCAGTTAATCTTAATTTGATTCCCTTCGATAATTATACCCTGCACCACACTGTGGAACAGGGTATTATAAGTTAGTGTATATGTTTGCAACACCCAGAAGGAGACGAGATAGACACATGGTGTCTTTGGCAAAAATGCTCAGGGTGGGCTCCTAAGTCGATATAGCCATGTCCGTCTGTCCGTTAACACATTTTTGTAATCAAAGTCTAGGTCGCAATTTTAGTCCAATCGACTTCAAATTTGGCACAAGTATGTGCTTTGGCTCAGAATAGAACCATATTTTGGAAGAAATCGGTTCAGATTTAGATATAGCTTCCATATATATATTTCGCCCGATATGCACTTATTTGGCCCCAGAAGCCAGAGTTTTATACTAATTTGCTTAAAATTTTGCACAAGAAGAACAATTAGTACTATAGTGAAGTGTGCCAAATTTTATTGAAATCGGTTCAGATTTAGATATAGCTCCCATATATATCTTTCGCCCGATATGGACTAATACGGTCCCAGAAGCCAGAGTTTTACATCAATTTGGTTGAAATTTTGCACTAGGAGTACAATTAGTACTATAGTCAAGTGTGCCAAATTTTATTGAAAAAGGTTCAGATTTAGATAACTCCCATATATATCGTTCGACCGATTTACACTCATATGACCACAGTGGCCAATCTTTTACTCCGATTTAATTGACATTTTGCACAGGGAGTAGAATAAGCATTGTAGCTATGCGTGCCAAATTTGGTTGAAATCGGTTCAGATTTAGATATATCTCCCATATATAGCTTTCGCCCGATTTACACTCATATGGCCACAGAGGCCAATTTAGTTGAAATTTTGCACAGGGAGTAGAATTAGCATTGTAGCTATGTGTGCCAAATTTGGTTGAAATCGGTTCAGATTTAGATATATCTCCCATATATAGCTTTCGCCCGATTTTAAATCGGTTGAAATCGGTTCAGATTTAGATACAGCTCCCATATATATGTTTTTCTGATTTCGACAAAAATCATCAAAATACCAACATTTTCCTTGTAAAATCGCCACTGCTTATTCGAAAAGTTCTAAAAATGACTCTAATTTTCTTAAACTTCTAATATCTATGTGTCGGGCGATAAATCATAAATAAAGTTTTGCGAAGTTTCCTTAAAATTGCTTCAGATTTAAATGTTTCCCATATTTTTATACCCTGCGCCACACTGTAGAACAGGGTATTATAAGTTAGTGCATATGTTTGTAACACCCAGAAGGAGACGAGATAGACACAAGGTGTCTTTGGCAATAATGCTCAGGGTGGGTCCCTGAGTCGATATAACTATGTCCGTCTGTCCGTCTGTCCGTCTGTGAACACATTTTTGTGATCAAAGTCTAGGTCGCAATTTAAGTCCAATCGCCTTCACATTTGGCACATGTTCCTAATTTGGGTCAGAATAGAACCCTATTGATTTTGGAAGAAATCGGTTCAGATTTAGATATAGCTCCCATATATATCTTTCGCCCGATATGCACTAATATGGACCCAGCAGACAGAATTTTATACCGATTTGCTTGAAATTTTGTACAAACATAACACTTAGTCGTATAGTCAGTGTGCCAAATTTTATTGAAATCGGTTCAGATTTAGATATAGCTCCCATATATGTCTTTCGCCCGATATGGACTTATATGGCCCCAGAAGCCAGATTTTTGGCCGAATTTGGTAGAAATTTTGCACTAGGAGTACAATTAGTAGTATAGTCAAGTGCGCAAAATTTGATTGAAATCGGTTCAGATTTAGATATAGTTCCCATATATATGTTTCGCCCCATATGGACTAATATGGTCCTAAAAGCCAGAGTTTTGGTCCAATTTGGTTGAAATTTTGCACAGAGAGTAGATTTAGCATTTTAGCTATGCGCGCCAAATTTGGTTGAAATCGATTCAGATTTAGATATAGCTCCCATATACATCTTTCACCCGATATGCACTTATATGGTCCCAGAAGCCAGAGTTTTATCCCGATTAGCTTGAAATTTTGCACAAGGAGTACAATTAGTAGTATAGTCATGTGTGCCAAATTTGATTGTAATCGGTTCCGATTTAGATATAGCTTCCATATATATTTTTCGCCTGATATGGACTTATATGGCCCCAGAAGCCAGAGTTTTGGCCCGATTTGGTTGAAATTTTGCACTAGGAGTACAATTAGTACTATAGTCATGTGTGCCAAATTTGATTGAAATCGGTTCAGATTTAGAACTGGCTTCTGGGGCCATATAAGTCCATATCGGGCGAAAAATATATATGGAAGCTATATCTAAATCTGAACCGATTTAAATCAAATTTGGCACACATGACTATACTACTAATTGTAGTCCTTTCAAGCTAATCGGGATAAAACTCTGGCTTCTGGGTCCATATAAGTGCATATCGGGTGAAAGATATATATGGGAGCTATATCTAAATCTGAACCGATTTCAATCAAATTTGGCACACATGACTATAGTACTAATTGTACTCCTAGTGCAAAATTTCAACCAAATTGGGCCAAAACTCTGGCTTCTGGGGCCATATAAGTCCATATCGGGCGAAAAATATATATGGAAGCTATATCTAAATCTGAACCGATTTAAATCAAATTTGGCACACATGACTATACTACTAATTGTAGTCCTTTCAAGCTAATCGGGATAAAACTCTGGCTTCTGGGTCCATATAAGTGCATATCGGGTGAAAGATATATATGGGAGCTATATCTAAATCTGAAAAGTTGTAAAAATGACTCTAATTTTCCTATACTTCTAATACATATATATCTAGCGATAAATCATAAATAAAATTTTGCGAAGTATGCTTAAAATTGCTTCAGATTTAAATGTTTCCCATATTTTTTTACTAATGTGTTCCACCCTAGTGCATTAGCCAACTTAAATTTTGAGTCTATTGATTTTATAAAAGTCTATCAAATTCTGTCCAAATCGAGTGATATTTAAATGTATGTATTTGGGACAAACCTTTACATATAGCCCCCAACGCATTTGACGGATGTGATAAGGTATCGAAAATTTAGATCTACAAAGTGGTGCAGGGTATAATATAGTCGGCCCCGCCCGACTTTAGACTTTCCTTACTTGTTTTTTACTAACATTGTGTTCCACCCTAGTGCATTAGCCGACTTTAATCTTGAGTCTATAGATTTTGTAGAAGTCTATGAAATTCTGTCCAGATCGAGTGATATTTAAATGTATGTATTTGGGACAAACCTTTATATATAGCCCCCAACACATTTGACGGATGTGATATGGTATCGAAAATTTAGATCTACAAAGTGGTGCAGGGTATAAAACAGTCGGCCGCGCCCGACTTTAGACTTTCCTTACTTGTTTCAGTATACGGTTTTGACTTAATAATCATTTAATCTTAATATGATTCCCTTCGATAATTTTTCTTCGCTAATTTCTAAATAATATTGTGTTGTATCGGCGCTAAGTTCTTTCGCTTTTCACCTATCCAAGTGTATACCCAAAAGCTTTAAATAGTCAAAAAAATAAAAAAATAGGCCATCCACAACAATAGCGTAGCACGTAACAAAAGGTAAAAGGATATTGTATCCTTTCTCTTTTGGCATCGAGACTGTAAATTGCTAAAGGTGTCATAAATCCTTTATTGATGGTTTTTTGAAAGCCTTTCATTTAAAAGAAACACATGTTGCCTTCGAAAGGCCTTTTCTTTTGGTCGTTGATTTCCACACATACTCACTCTCCCTCTTTCTCTCTTGCACTCACACACACATTTATTTTAAAATATCGATGTTTTCATTAAAGGAATGAATCCTTAGTTTGAATACAGCTTTCAAACTCTTAGCATATCAAAGAGTTTTACGACCAAGCGTATAGCCATTTCAAAAGTAAGAATTTATACATTTTAGTCTCTATAAATAACAGTTTATCACCAAAGAAATGTATGGGATAAGAAACTATTTTGTGGGTATTATCATAAAATCGATTTTAGTGTTTAATATCAAAAGAAAGAAAACCATTGATAAGGATGGCTGAAGGCCGTAAATGGGAAACACACCTGAAGGAACTGAGAAATGAACAACTTTAATATGCACAATATTCTTTAAATAGGGCATTCTTTTGTTCCATTTTAGTGTTTGGTTTTGGGCTGAATTTTTGTTTATTTTTATTGATTTGTACGGGGAAAATGCTCCAGTAGGGTCCTAAGGTTTTGTTGTTATGATCAAAATATTAAAAATAAATTAATTTTCTTATTCAATTAGCAATTGTAGTATCCCAGCACAAACTCCTATTACCACACAGAAAAAAAATTTCACGAAAATTTTTCCTATTAAAATTTTAAATGAGTTTTAAAAAATATTCAATTAAAAATTTAATTGATTCAACAAATTTTTTTAATTTTTTCGAAAAATAAGTACTTCTTCGTAAGCATACCAGCTCACCAAAAAAGATAGCTTTACCATAAAGATACTCAAAAAGTGCGAACTCATCCCTGTTGTTTTGTAATCCAACACACTATACCACGCTCCACGGCATGGATCTATTCAATTATGTTATTTTTAATATAAATTACAATATAGGAAACAAGGGTATATTTTATTTGCATTATCAATTAATATTTTTTTCTGAAATATAATTTTACATTAATTTTCGCTACTATTAACGGTACCCACTGTAGAGCCGAACCCGGACCTCAAGATATGATTTTGATTACCGGTATTAACAGAAAGAATCACCTTTTGCATACACAGGTAAGTTATTATTTTTAAATCCCAGGTAATACTGCAAGTAGTAACTTTTTGATTACCGTTATTACTTGGCATTGGAAATTGTGCCGGTTAAAAACAATTTAAAAGTTTCTACTTTTATGTGCAATCGAATCCATAAAAAAATATATTTCTTATTCGACAATACATATATGTACACTGAAAAAAAGCATGGCCGATTCCAACGATTTTGTGTTTAATAATTTTGGTATTGATTCCGAGCCATAGAAGCGAAGTATTGAAGTAACGACATATTTTTTAACGCAGTTTTGCTTTGTAGTCAAGATACAAAAAGTCAAAAAAAAAAAAAAAAAAATGATAGATTTATAATTTTTTTTAGAATTATTAAAGCTACACAGAAAAAAGTATCACCAAAATTTTCCTATTAAACAAAAATGATTGAAGTTGAAAAAATTAATAAATTAATCGGTACAACTAACTTTAACATTAAGCTAATTAAGCCATTGATTGAAAATTTTAAAATTTTTAATTAAACAAGTGAGTAAAGTAGAAAGTCGGCCGGTGCCGACTTTCTACCGGGCTATAAATGATTATGGACTGATATGGACCACTTTTGGCATGGTTGTTAAATATCATATACTACCATCACGTACCAAATTTCAATTAGATCGGATGAATTTTGATTCTCCAAAAGGCACCGGAGGTCAAATCTGGCGATCGGTTTATATGCGAGCTATATATAATTATGGACTGATTGGAACCAATTCCTGCATGGTTGTTGGATACCATATACTAAACATCACGTACCAAATTTCAACCGAATTAGATGAATTTTGGTCTTCCAAGAGGTCAAATCTGGTTATCGGTTTATTTGGGGGCTATATATAATTATGTTCCGATATGGACCAATTTTTGCATGGTCATTAGAGACCATATACTAACATCATGTACCAAATTTCAGCCGGATCGGATGAAATTTGTTTCTCTTAGAAGCTCTGCAAGCCAAATCGGGGGATCGGTTTATATGGGGCTATATATAATTATGGACCGATGTGGACCAATTTTTGCATAGTTGTTAGGGATCATATACTAACACCATGTACCAAATTTCAGCCGGATCGGATGAAATTTGCTTCTCTTAGAGGATCCGCAAGCCAAATCGGGGGATCGGTTTCTATGGGGGCTATATATAATTATGGACCGATGTGAACCAATTTTTGCATGGTTGTTAGAGACCATATATTAACACTATGTACCAAATTTCAGCCGGATCGGATGAAATTTGCTTCTCTTAGAGGCCTCGCCAGCCAAATTTGGGGGTCCGTTTATATGGGGGCTATACCTAAAAGTGGACCGATATGGCCCATTTGTAATACCATCCGACCTACATCAATACAACTACTTGTGCCAAGTTTCAAGTCGATAGTTTGTTTCGTTCGGAAGTTAGCGTGATTTCAACAGACGGACGGACGGACGGACATGCTCAGATCGACTCAGAATTTCACCACGACCCAGAATATATATACTCTATGGGGTCTTAGATCAATATTTCTATGTGTTACAAACGGAATAACAAAGTTAATATACCCCCCATCCTATGGTGGAGGGTATAAAAAGAGGAAATCACTCAATTAGTGTGGGTAGTAAATCCAAATTTTTGAAAATAGGGCAATAAATTTATGTAATAGCTACATTTAAGTTTAAATGCGATCGGCTAATACATGTACATTTGAAATTTGAGCAACATTGATTAATAAATACGAGTATTATGGCCAAATTTGGGAAAATCGATCGATGCATATATATGGGAGCTACATCTAAATCTGAACCGATTTGGATGATATTTTCCAGATTTGGTTTATACCACAGAAGGTTATCTTGTGCTAAATTTGAGTAAGATCGGTTAATAAATGAGGCCACTATGGTCAAAAATATAGTTATAAGGGGGAAATTTTTCAAAATCGGGCGCTACATATATATGGGAGCTATAACTAAATCTGAACTGATTTCGATGATATTTTGCACATAGAGTCAGTGATATTAAAGTAAGCCAAATTTGAGTATGATCACTTGATAAATAAGAGTTTTATGGTCAAATTTGTGAAAATCGGGCGATACATAAATTGTAAGGGCCGATGTTGAATGTGAACCACACCTAAACGCCAAGTTTTTTCCGAATTTTATTTGACATTTCTCTATTTCAGACTTACTCAATTTGAACCATGGAGAGATACACAATCCAACAACGTGTTAAATGGTTCCAAGAAATGGCAACAGTGGATGATCAATTTTCGAAGAAAATCATCTTCAGTGATGAGGCACATTTTCACCTCAGTGGATTCGTCAATAAACTGAATTGCCGCATTTGGGCGAATGCGAATCCAAGAGTGATTGTCGAAAAACCAATGCACCCACAAAGAGTGACTGTTTGGTGCGGTTTATGGGCTGGCGGCATCATCGGGCCGTATTTTTTCCAAAATGAGGCCGGTCAGGCAGTTACTGTGAATGGTGTTCGCTATCGTGAGATGATAACGAACTTTTTATGGCCCGAATTGGAAGATATGGATGTGGACGATATGTGGTTTCAGCAGGACGGTGCCACTTGCCACACAGCTAACGAAACAATGGCTCTTTTGCGTAACAAATTCAATGGCCGTGTTATCTCACATAATGGCGATGCCAATTGGCCGCCAAGATCATGTGATTTGACACCGCTGGGCTTTTTTCTTTGGGGTTATTTGAAAGAAAAGGTGTACGTCGATAAGCCAGCAACAATTCAAGAGCTAAAGGATGAGATAATTCAGCGTCATCGAAAATTTGGACCATCGGATGAAGGTGTGCCACCGAGGTCGCGGCGCCCATTTGGCCGATATTTTGTTCCATACATAATTGAGTAATACCAATATATCATAATAAAATAAAATTACAATAATTTCCTAAATAGTTTGTGTTTTATTCAAAATCAACATCAGCCCTTGAAATGTTAACCGCCCTTTATATATTGGAGCTATAGCTAAATCTGAACCGATTTCGATGATGTTTTGCATATATAGTTAGTGCTATAGAAAATAAGATTTGGCCAACTTTGAGTCAGATCGGTTCATAAATAAGGGACTTATGGCAAAATTTTGAAAAATCTGGCCATATATACATATATATGGGAGCTATATCTAAATCTGAACCGATTTCGATGAAATTTTTTACACAATTTTTCAAGTTGATTACATTATGACAAATTTGAAGCCGATCGGTTAGTAAATGAGTTAAATCTGACCCCATTTATCGAAATCGGGCGATACATATATATGGGAGCTATGTCTAAATTTGATCCAATTTTTCCAAATTAAATAGCGTTCGTCCTTGTGCCAATAAAGCGCCACATACGAAATTTCATCAAAATCGGTTAATAATTGCGACCGGAATCCTGCGAACAACAAATACATGGACGGATGGACACCAAGGGCTAGATCGATTCAGGTGGTGATTCTGAGTCGATCGGTTTATATTTTAAGGGGTCTAAAATCAATATTTCTGGTAGGCACATTTTTTGGCAGATCAAACTTATTATACCCTGACCACTACGAGGGCAGTTCGGAAACTTCTTAGCCTAGCACAAAAAGCGCGTTATAAACAGAAAAAAGATAAGTGTTTTGGAAACTGCCATCTTTGTTATGAAGACATGTTAAATTTTGTTTCGATCTGGCAACTCCTTCATATAGAAACAGGTGTTCAAAAAAGACGCATCCGCAATTTTTTTACAATGGAAAAATTAGAAATGCGTGCTGTCATTAAATATTTGCATAAAAACCCAGCAAAAAAGAACTCCCAAAAAAGTAGTTTGGATCCCCAATCTGTGATCCGGAAGTAGTGCAAACTGGGATCATCTCCAATGAATTTTACATGGGCTTGTCATAGGATGGAAGTACTCCCTTTTTGGATCCTTTGCATTGCTTTAGAAGTTGTACCCTGGAAGTTAATAAGAAATTTAAAAAGCGAAAAAAAATTTTTTCAACCAATTTCACTTTTTTTTCATCCATATGTTTTATTACACTATAATTTTCCTATTATCTAATTTTTACAATTTAAAAAAATTTTTCGCTCCGACCAGGGATTGAACCTGGGCCACAAACGCTATTGAACATAAAGCGTCGAAAGGTCAATTCAAATGTTTGTGATATGATCGTAATACGACACCAAGGAATAACATTCTAATTGCTTCTCGAGATGTTCTTTATTGTATGAACGAAAAAATAAGAAACGTAGGTTCAAATCTCACCAGCAAGTATTTTTTTTTATCAAATATTTTTCTAAAAAAATATTCTTTTAGATATTTTTGGCATATATTTTCGTATAAATATATTTTTTGTCTATTAAAATCATTAAAAAAATTAAAACTTCTCGTAACTTGCAAACCCTTCTCAAAAGAACTTCCATGGAAGAGAAAAAGTCAAACGGCACAGGTTCAAATCCCATCGGGGATGAATTTTTTTTTTTATTATTATTATTATTTTTTTACTTTTTTATGGATTTTCTATTTTTTTAATTTTTTTATTAGTTTTTTATTATTTTGTAAAATTTGTTTGTCCAAAATTTGCACTTAAAATAGCCTGATTGCGTTCTTTCTAATACTTGTCCACAAGGACTGCACCGGAAGTAGAAAAAAATCATTGGGGGATTTCAAGATGCGCTTTAGAAGAAATGTTTGTGTACATGTCCAAAAGGACTGCATCGGAAGTGGAAAAAATCATTGGGGAATCCCGCGATGCTTTTTAGAAGAAATGTTTGTGGACTTGTCCAAAAGGACTGCATCGGAAGTTGGAAAAACTCGATGGGGGATTCTGGGATGGGCTTCAAAAGAAATGTTTGTGGAATAACTTCCAACTTTGTTTGCTGGGAAGGTTTATCGGGACAAGAAATTCATAATGATGAATGGTGAATGTGTTAGGTGAAAGTGCTCCTTTATATGCAACAGTAAAAAATTGGGTTGCTGAATTTAAACGTGGCCGTACAAGCATTGAAGATGAACCACGTAGTGGACGTCCAAAAACAGCAACAACAACAGAAGCAAAAGTGTATGATATGGTATTAAATGATCGACGAATAGAAGTGCGTGAAATTGCTAATATCATGGGCATCTCAAATGATCGAGTCCATTTAATTTTGCATGAAGAACTACAGATGAAAAAGCTTTCTGCAAGATGGGTGCCACATTTGTTAACAGTCTATCAAAAACGCATAAGAATGAACATTTCTCAAGCTTGTTTGGATCGTTTTAAGCGAAATAAAATGGATTTTAAGCGTCGTTTCATAACTGTTGATGAGACATGGATCCACCACTATACTCCAGAGACAAAAGAACAATCCAAACAATGGACTGAAGCTGGAGGAAGTGCCCCAAAGAAGGCAAAAACAATTAAATCGGCTGGTAAGGTTATGGCAACGGTTGTTTGGGACTTCAAAGGTATTTTATTGATTGACTATCTGCAAAAGGGTAAAACAATAAATTCAGAGTACTATTGCAACCTTTTGGATCAATTAAATGTACAAATTCGAGAAAAAAGTCCTGGCTTACAACACAAAAAAAAAAAAAAAATCATCAAGACAACGCACCAGCGCACAAGAGTGTTTAAAGAATGGCTAAAATCAACCAATTAAAGTACGACTTGCTTGACCACCCACCTTATTCTCTTGATTTAGCTCCCAGTGACTTTTACTTGTCCCGCAATCTAAAAAAAATCCTTGCTGGCAAGCGTTTTACCTCAAATGAAGATGCAATTACAGCTGTAAACCACTATTTTGAAGACCTCGAAGAAAACTATTTTAATCAAAGGATAGAATTGCTAGAAAAGCGTTGGACTAAGTGTATTGAATTTTCAGGAGATTATGTTGAAAAATAAAAATATTTTTGAAAAACTAACTATTCTCTTTCATTGATAGGCTAAGAAGTTTCCGAACCGCTCTCGTATGTTCCAAAGGGTGATACGGTCAAAATTTGGTCAAGGGAAAACGCGTGTAAATCGGTGTAATCGTTTATTTAAAAAATCAAATTAAATTTCTTTTTCAAGTTCAATTAGTATAAAATTCAGGAAAAATATTCAGTTAGGCTTTCGCTTTTCCAAATCCGAATTGCCGGGCCTCACACTTGACACCTGCCATGAGATTTTGTACAGCCACATTGTCCACCTTCTTCGCCGCAGAAAGCCAGTTTGCCTTGAACTGCTGCTCGTCCTTAGCTGTTTTTTTGGTCTTCTTTAGTTTCCGCTTGCCAATAGCCAGGTATTTCTCAATTGGGCGGAGCTCTGGCGTGTTGGGAGGGTTCTTGTCCTTGGGAACCACCTGCACGTTGTTGGCGGCGTACCACTCCATGGCCAAATCCGGCCAAAGCAGTACGGAACAACCGTGTTTCTTCAGGAAAGGCAGCAGACGTTTATTCAAACACTCTTTCACGTAAATTTATTGGTTGACAGTCCCGGAAGCTATGAAAATGCTGCTTTTCAAGCCACAGGTACAGATGGCTTGCCAACCCAGATATTTCTTTGCGAACTTTGACAGTTTTATGTGCTTGAAAATATCTGCTACCTTTCCCCTTCCTTTTGCCGTATAAAATTCCTGTCCCGGAAGCTGCTTGTAGTCGGCTTTGACGTAGGTTTCGTCGTCCATTACCACGCAGGCAAACTTCGTCAGCATCGTCGTGTACAGCCTCCGGGATCGCGCTTTTTTGTTTATCATCGCGATTTGGAGTCACTACCTTCTTGTAAGTCGATAGTCCGGCTCATTTTTTGGCTCGATGCACGGTTGTAGACGATACACCCAGCTTATTTGCGGCATCTCGGAGAGAGAGGTTAGGGTTTCGCTTGAAACTACCGGCAACTCTCTTTGTCGTCTCAGCGGCTTCCGGTGTTCGATTTCCCCCCGATCCAGACTTCCTGGCTGTCGACAAACGTTCCCCAAACACTTTAATTACATTTGTAACGGTTGATTTGGCAACTTTTAGCGATTTTGCCAGCTTTGCGTGCGAGTAGCTCGGATTTTCGCTATGCGCGAGCAAAATTTTGATACGCTGCTCTTCTTGCTTGGACGGCATTTTGACCACTGAAGAGTGAATTCCAAAATCAAAATAGGAGCAACATTCTACACACACACACCTTCAAAATGAGGGGTGCAAAATTGAAAGAAATACGTCAAGTTTATATTGACCAAATTTTGACCGTATCACCCTTTAACATATTAACATATATGTCGCAAACATGTTATGCTAGTTTATGAACGTTATATGTTAGGTTAGGTTAGGTTATGTGGCAGCCAGATGTATCAGGCTCACTTAGACTATTCAGTCCATTGTGATACCACATTGGTGAACTTTTTTCTTATCACTGAGTGCTTTCCGATTCCATGGTAAGCTCAATGACAAGGGACCTCCTTTTTATAGCCGAGTCCGAACGGCGTTCCACATTGCAATGAAACCACTTAGAGAAGCTTTGAAACCCTCAAAAATGTCACCAGCATTACTGAGGTGGGATAATCCACCGCCGAAAAACTTTTTGATGTTCGGTCGAAGCAGGAATCGAACCTCCGACCTTGTGTATGCAAGGCGGGCATGCTAACCATTGCACCACGGTGGCTCCCACCGCACTTGCACTTAAAAATAATTAATGCTAAATTTTTGAGTGCACCCAGACATATGAAAAACAGCCTTTTTCGTCCTTCTAATAAAAAAAAATAATTTACTCATGCTCATACATTTATTGTTTGGTATATTTATGCAATATCTTCCATGAATAATGCAGTTTAAACAAAAAAAAAAGCAAAATTTACGTACATTATATAAAAATTGGTGGGAAAACTTCCTTTGGATTATATTGGAAAAACATTGAAAGAATTGAAGCAAACTTTATTTCCATGGCAAACATGCCATTTAATATAACTATCTATCTATGAAATATCTGCTGTAGAGAATAAGAATGACATGAGAAAAGCACACCTTAAAAAAGCGACTGAAAATCATTTTGGCGCAGCGTGTTTCCAATCAATATCCAATGATTGAATGTCAAACTCATAGCGAAATTAAGCAAATGTGTATGTGTATGTGTGTGTTTGTGTGAATGGGTGCTATGATTGGATTAAATGAAATTTGGTACAGTGTTTTCGAATAGCAATTATATGTTGGTTCAACCATAAAACTACGAACTATTTAAGTTTGGCACCTTTCACACCAATGGGAAAACAAATAAGGGCAAGTCTTCGAAATGCCGGAAAGGGAACACAAAACACTATTATTTCAAAGATATACAGTGACACACACCAAGCAAGTTTGTATAAAATCCACATGTTAAAAGTGATATGAAGCTATTTTAAAATTAAAAAAAATATATATATTAATTTTGATTGTAACTGCATTAAGCATCTAGATCATTTATTATTTTAGAAAAATTTTTGTTTTTAAAATATACTAGCGTAACCCGGCCCGCTTCGCTACGCCTTCCCTTGTAGGAACATTTTGCGTTAGCTTAGTCAACCATATCCTTCGTGCTGAAAACAAATTCGAAAAAATTTGAATTCTTTCAAACAAATCGGACTACTTGCTTTTTCGTTTATAGGTACAAATACGGCGAATATGCATATGTAAAACCGTTCGTCTTAACAAATGTCGGGGAGAGGGCGTACCCTTTCCTCCAGATTTTTTAAATAATGTTCTGTATTCAAGTAGTTGGACAATCTTCTATATTTCTTGTGAATTTTAAGTGTGGTTTGTCAAGGAAAGGTATCCTTCTCCTCAACGTATCTGAAAATTAAGCACTATATTAAAATAACATACAAAGAATTACTGTTTCCCATTCAATAAAACGGGAAAAGCAAAAGTAGTAAAAAATTTTACCACATTAACATTTGCTAAAATGTTGGAAAATGATGCACCCTCTACGTTGGCTGCCAATTTCATGTAAATTTAAGTTCTTTACGAAAAAGAAGTCTGGCAGAAGCCTGTGCAAAAATCATAAAATTATGTACCGAGTTCCCATTTACGGACAACCCTCTACTTTCAATTTAAGAAAAAAAAAAACCACCTTCGCTCCACTCCGACCTGATATCGGACTATCACGTACCCTATATTAATTTCACATCTACTTAATAGTCCCTATAAATTCTATCGAAGTAAAACGACAAAGTTTATTTCAACTTTCCCCTTCCCCAACCAGATATCGAAAAATCATAACTAATTTAAAAATCATGTATAAATTTAATCACTTCCTCCCACGTGCCCTGTAAATTTCAAGTAGATGGGAAATGTTTAAATTTTGTTCTATTGTTTTAAAGGAACGTCACTCTCCCCGATACAATATCGTCAAACATCGTAGTGAATAGCACCCCTAACCTTCCCTGAAAATTCTTGAAACTTTCCTTCAAGTGTGGGGCAAGGAAGGTTGCCTCTTCGTTCATAACCTTCCCCCACTGCCTTTGTAAATTTCAAGAAAACTTAAGAATTTTTGTTTTTTTTTTTTGCAGTTTTTGAGGAGGACCTCTCCCCGACCAAATATCGAAAAGTGACGTAGCGTATCTTTTGTAAACGTCCCAGAAAATGCCGAGAAAATTATAATCCTAAAGGTATCAACTATAAATATCGTAACCTCTTCCCAGTCCTCTGTAAATTTCAAGTATCTCGGTAAAGTTTAATTGTTTCTCTGTATGTACTTAAGAGAAGCGGATGTCTCCCTCTGCCCTTTTTTTAATAAAAAATCAGGAACCTGATATAAATTTCATAACCTCATCATTTTTTCCGTAAAATTTCAGTCGAGGGAATTTAGTTTTGTTTTCACTGTACTTTAAAAAAAGTCGGACAAAGGTGTGGTCCCCCTCCCCGACCAAATATCGAAAAATAATGTAGCGAATTTTTGTCTAGATGCAACCCCAACATTCAATGAAAATTTCAAGCAAATCGCATAATTTTGTTCCAAGTTTCAAAAAGTAGGGCAAGGGGGATGTCCCCCTCCCCGACCACATATGCAATCATCAGGTACCCCATATTAATTCCATAACCTCACCGCAAGTTCTCTGTAAATCTCAGATAATTTAGAGAATTTTAGTTTTTTCGCTGTACTTTAAAAAAAGTCAAACAAAGGGGATGCCCCATCCGCCACCAAATATCGAAATATAAAGTAGCGGATCTTTGTCTAGATGCCAACCCCAACCTTCAATGAAAATTTCAAGCGAATCGGTCAACTTTTCAAAAAGTCCGACAAAGGGGAGGTCCCCCTCCGCGACCAGGTGTCAAAAAATGAGGTACCCTATTTTCACCACATGAACGCCCCCTACGATCTCTGAAAGTTTCAAGTAAATCGGTTTAGCCGTTTCGGCGCCAACTCGGAACATACAAACAAACAAACAATCAACCAAACATACATAGATTGAATTATATATATATAGATATAGATAAATTCTAAAAAATTAAATTGTACATTTTACTAAGGAACAAAAGTATTGGCACAGGTAGTTCTAAATTATTTTTTTTTTTTTTTGGTACATTTAGTACTTTGTGGGCATTGAACATTTGTGGGACTATGAAATATATTGATTTGGTTTTTATTAATAATTTGCCTTGTAAATTAATTGCTTAGTCCGTAAGGAACTGTTTCCGTAGATACCCTGACCCCTATGTGGTTTAGGGTGCTTTGCCAACACTTATGTGTGGCACTGGACATTGGTGAGGTCATTTTCGAGATACCACCCCGACATATTTGGTACCGGTAACTCCAAAGATTTTACCGGTACTAACTGTCTGGCAGACTACCTAACAGTGTTGCCACAATGAATTTTTATTTTGGACCAACATTTTTCCGAAATTAGACCAAAATTCGTACAAGCGGACCATTTTTCAAATTAAATTAATATAATTTAAAAGTTAAAATTTTTCCAAAAATATAGTTCGATAGAGAATTTTGTCAAAATTTTATTTCTATTTATTTCTATAGAAAATTTTGTTAAAATTGTATTTCTTTAGAAAATTTTGTTAAAATTTTATTTCTATAGAAAATTTTGTCTAAATTTTATTTCTATATAAAATTCTGTCAACATTATATTTCTATATAAAATTTTGCCAAAATTTTATTTCTATATAAAATTTTGCCAAAATTTTATTTCTATAGAAAACTTTGTTCAAAGTTTACTTCTATAGGAAATTTTGTCCAAATTATATTTCTATAGAAAATTTTGTCCAAATTTTATTTCTATATAAAATTTTGTCAACATTTTATTTCTATATAAATTTGGGAGCCTCCGTGGTGCAATGGTTAGCATGCCCGCCTTGCATACACAAGGTCGTGGGTTCGATTCCTGCTACGACCGAACACCAAAAAGTTTTTCAGCGGTGGATTATCCCACCTCAGTAATGCTGGTGACATTTCTGAGGCTTTCAAAGCTTCTCTAAGTGGTTTCACTCGAATGTGGAAAGCCGTTCGGACTCGGCTATAAAAAGGGGGGTCCCTTGTCATTGAGCTTAACATGGAATCGAGCAGCACTTAGTGATAACAGAGAAGTTCACTACTGTGGTATCACAATGGACTGAATAGTCTAAGTGAGCCTGATACATCGGGCTGCCACATAACCTAACCTAACTTATATAAAATTTTGCCAAAATTTCACTCCTATAGAAAATGTTGTCCAAATTTTATTTCTATAGAAAATTTTGTCAAAATTTTATTTCTATAGAAAATTTTGGTCAAATTTTATTTCTACAGAAAATTTTGTCTAAATTTTATATCTATAGAAAATGTTTGCCTAACTTTTATTCCTATACACGATTTTGTCAAAATTTTATTTCTATAGAAAATTTTGTTCAAAGTTTACTTCTATAGGAAATTTTGTCCAAACTTTATTTCTATAGAAAATTTTGTCCAAATTTTATTTCTATATAAAATTTTGTCAACATTTTATTTCTATATAAAATTTTGCCAAAATTTCATGTCTATAGAAAATTTTGTCCAAATTTTATTTGTATAGGAAATTTTGTCCAAATTTTATTTCTAAAGAAAATTTTGTCCAAATTTTATTTCTATATAAAATTTTGTCAACATTTTATTTCTAAATAAAATTTTGCCAAAATTTCATTTCTATAGAAAATTGTGTCCAAATTTTATTTCTATAGAAAATTTTGTCCAAATTTTATTTCTATAGAAAATTTTGTCTAAATTTTATTTCTGTAGAAATTTTTGTTAAAATTTTATTTCTATAGAAAATTTTGTCTACATTTTATTTCCATAGAAAAATTTGTGCAAATTTTATTTCTATATAAAATTTTGTCAACATTTTATTTCTATATAAAATTTTGCCAAAATTTCATTTCTAAAGAAAATTTTGCCAAAATTTCATTTCTAAAGAAAATTTTGCCAAAATTTCACTTCTATAGAAAATTTTGTACAAATTTTATTTCTACAGAAAATTTTGTCCAAATTTTATTTCTAAAGAAAATTTTGTCCAAATTTTATTTCTATAGAAATTTTTATTAAAATTTTATTTCTATAGAAAATTTTGTCTACATTTTATTTCCATAGAAAAAATTGTGCAAATTTTATTTCTATATACAATTTTGTCAACATTTTATTTCTATATAAAATTTTGCAAAAATTTCATTTCTAAAGAAAATTTTGCCAAAATTTCACTTCTATTGAAAATTTTGTTCAAATTTTATTTCTACAGAAAATTTTGTCTAAATTTTATTTCTATAGAAAAATTTTTGTCTAAATTTTATTCCTATACACGATTTTGTCAAACTTTTATTTCTATAGAAAATTTTGTTCAAATTATACTTCTATAGGAAATGTTGTCCAAATTTTATTTCTATAGAAAATTTTGTCCAAATTTTATTTCTATAGAAAATTTTGTCAACATTTAAATCTATATAAAATTTTGCTAAAATTTCATTTCTATAGAAAATTTTGTCCAAATTTTATTTCTATAGAAAATGTTGTCAAATTTTTATTTCTATAGAAAATTTATTAAAACTAAGTGGTCATAAAAAGAAAAAGAAAATTTTGTTCAAATTTTATTTCTACAGAAAATTTTGTTCAAATTTTTTTTCTATAGAAAAATTTTTTGTCTAAATTTTATTCCTATACACGATTTTGTCAAAATTTTATTTCTATAGAAAATTTTGTTCAAATTTTACTTCTATAGGAAATTTTGTCCAAATTTTATTTCTATAAAAAATTTTGTCAAAATTTTATTTCTATATACAATTTTGTCAAAATGTTATTTCTATATAAAATTATGTCATTTTTATAGAAAATTTTGTCCAAATTTTATTTCTATACAAAATTTTGTCCAAATTTTATTTCTATAGAAAATTTTGTCCAAATTTTATTTCTATAGAAAATTTTGTTCAAATTTTATTTCTATAGAAAATTTTGTCTAAATTTTATACCTATACACGATTTTGTCAAAATTTTGGTTCTATAGAAAATTTTGTTTAAATTTTATTTCTATAGAAAATTTTGTCCAAATTTTATTTCTATGGGCAATTTTGTCCAAATTTTATTTCTATGGAAAATTTTGTCAAAATTCCATTTCTATTGAAAATTTAGCCATAATATTATTTCTATAGAAAATTTAGTCAAAATTTTATTTCTTTTTAAAAATTTTTGCATAGTTTGGTATCTATACAAAGTTTATTTCTGTACAAAATTTTGGGAAAATTTTATTTCTTTAGAAAATTTTGTTCAAATTTTATTTCTACAGAAAATTTTGTCAAAATGTTGAAATATTTCCGATTTGACGAAAATGGGCCAAAATCAACCAAATTCCATTTGGTCCGACCATCGGACCAAATTTAAAATTTAATAACTGTCCAACCAACTTTGGTCCGATCGGACAAAAACGCAACCCTGCTACCTAATGACTAGAAGGCAGAAATGGAATACTTGATCTACAATAAAAACCTGAACTAGTTGCGACGAGTTTACAGTCTATATAGTAAGTTTTGAATTCAAAGAGGATTTTCACATGCTGAGGCCTGCGTCGAAAAAAAATCTCATGTTTAAACCTGTGCCAGGTCTTGCTATTCATCCGGACCAATATTAAAGACCTAGCACAGGTTAGGTACGTATACTGGCAGTTCGACATTTTAGGCTTTATATACACTCGACAGTCCATTGTGAATTTCTCTTTTATCAATTAGTGCTGCTCGATTCTATGTTCAGCTCAGTGATTTGGGACCTCCTTCTTAAATCAGAGTCCGAAAGGCGTTTCACATTACGGCGAAACCACTTAGAGAAGCGTTTAAAACACTCAGAAATGGCACCAGCATTACTGAGAGGGAATAATTCACCGCTGAAAATTTGTTTTATGTTCAGTCGAAACTAAGGTTAAATCCATGACCTTATGTTTGTAAGGTGGACATGCTAGCAATAGTACCATGGTGGCTCCCGTTGCTAAGTTGTAGGTAATTAAAGAGAATAAAAATCCTCTTCATAGAGGAGGTGTCACGCTGAAACTATTTTAGGAGTGAACAAATTGTACGCATTCTGGAGTTACGGGGTCGTCAGAATGAACATGGAAAAATTGAAAGTCTTTCATAGACAGGAGATAAACCTGTGCTATGGGGTCTTTCACGAAAATAAAAGCAGATTCTGTGTTTAAACCTGTGTCAGATCTTGCAGTCCATCCGGACCACTATTAAAAATTTTGGGTTCTTCTTGTCCAGAGCGGGAACTGCATAGGATGGCGAGAAGAGCCACACGTGGAGTCAGCCAAGAAAGGCATGCAGACTAAATAAGTCGGAAGGGAAAGAACCAAAATCAAAGAAATTAGCGAATTAGATATATTTAAAAGCTATGTTCTAGAGGAAGACGCATCCAAGTTGCTATAAAAATGTCTGCTTCTAAATTTTGAATATCGTGGAACGTTACGGCCATCGTTAATGTTAAGATTTTGTAAAAAGTAGCATACAACGTGTCACTTGTAATAACCATAATTTGAAAAAAGGTGGCTTCCTTTTTAATAATTTTAGATATATGCACCAGTGATGCTGTGCGCCAACCTACGGCACGGTCACACTGGGCAAATATTTGACAGAAATCAAATCTATTCTATCTATTGCACAAAAAAGGCTCGTGTCGATTGGTCGAAAGAAATGCTACACAAATGAGCCAAATCCAACAAAAGGTGATCGCGCACGAAACACTTCCAAGCAAATCGGCTGTTTTTTTTCGCAAAAACCGGGCATGTCGCACTCGTACCACTAGCATAAAGCAGAACAATCAATTCTGAGTAGTACACAAACATTTGTTTGACAGTTGTCTTCCACGAAATCAGGAAACCCAACCGCCGACAATGCGACCTCTCCCACATTGGCTCTGACAACTGCATTTTTGAGCACTCAAAATATCGATTTGAAGGGTCATCAGCCGTATAGTTCTGACTTGACCGAATGACTTCGTTTTTCCGTACGGGAGCCACCGTGGTGCAATGGTTAGTATGCCCGCTATGCATACACAAGATCATAGGTTCGATTCCTGCTTCGACCGAACACCAAAAAGTTTTTCAGCGGTGGATTATCCCACCTCAGTAATGCTGGTGAAATTTCTGAGGGTTTCAAAGCTTCTCTAAGTGGTTTCACTGCAATGTGGAACGCTGTTCGGACTCGGCTATAAAAAGGATGTCCCTTGTCATTGAGTTTAACATGGAATCGGGCAGCACACAGTGATAAAAGAGAAGTTCACCAATGTGGTATCACAATGTACTGAATAGTCTAAGTGAGCCTGTTACATCGGGCTGCCACCTTACCTAACCTAACCTTTCCGTACGTAAACATAATAAATGAGAAGTCAACGTTTTCCGACACCTCAAGAAGCAGTTGATGCGTTCGGAATGTATGTTTTGGAGATACCTCAATTAGAGTGACAAAAGTGCTTTGACAATTGGTTCAAACGCATTCAACAGTTATTAGATCTTAATAGGGAATATTTTGAAAAAAAAGCGATTTTCGATGATTAATTTTTATTTTGTTCTCTAATCCCGAGGTATTAAAAGCAACCCTAAGGCATCGATAACATACCTAATTTTAAACGGATTGGGGATTAAAATTAACGAAAACTATTGCACTAAAATATAATTATTTAAAAAGTGGCACAATGTGGTAAAAAGATGGCACAAAGATGCAAAAAGTATGACACGTAGTGGTACAAAAGAAAGACATACAATAAATGCCAAATTTTGCCACTAATGGTGTACAACGGTAACACTGGTAATAGACCACAATTAAATTTGACCACATGCCTGTATAAAAACTCGAATCTTATCCCAATTTTAATCTAACAGCTCCATTATTTTGCTATGTAACAGGCAAAGCACCTTTACTAGGTACATCTTAAAATAACTTTTCCAAAAATTTAGCAATCCTTATATTGGAGTTTTTAATCCAGCCTATGTTTCGCAATTTCACAATGATTTTTTTATCTAAAATCTTAAAGGTAAATCGAATCGTAAAATTTGGGGTTTTCTATTTGAAATGTCACTGTGTATATTGCTGCAGCGGCAATTATGGGTAAACAAAATTCAATAAAAATCTACATTTTCTGTTTTTCGATATTTTTCGCCTTTTGCCATAAATAGATTATATCGATAATGCAAAATGTCATGCAAATCCATGCAAAGTGAACATGAAATAGTCTTCCATCCATTTAGATTGACTAAGCGAATTTACAATATTTGATATTGAATCTTTTTGGTGTTTGCCATGAGGAGTTTCTTTCCCCCAATGAGTTTGCGATAACGAAAATTGCTTTAAGAAAATCTAGAATATTGGGTTGTTGGGTGTCAATGAAGTGTCACATTAAAAGAGAAAACAAAAAACGAAGGGACTTATATTTCAAATTTCATCTATGACATTTATAGTTTTGCACGTTTTTGTATATTGCCTGAATGTTAGGGAAATTTTCGTTTATGTAATTTATAGAAATAAATATTTGTATGTCTAGACAAGCACAAAAAAATGTTTCAATAAATATAAATTCAAGTCAGAGAATATACGCGTTGAACCAAGGCACCGAAAAAAGGCAGAGAACACTGCTAAAACACAGTAGCACGCAAGGATTGTATGTTAGTGAGAAACAAAAAGTGGCCTTTTCTATTTGTAATTTTTTAAAAGTTGTCTTTCAGTTCTTTTAATTTGAAATCGCCTTTTGCATAAGGCGATATGTCGACTTTCTGTAGTTTTCCAAATTTGGAATAGTCGACTTTTAAACTTGTTGGAACAATCGACTTTCAAATTTTGTTGATAATCGAAATCAATATTTATAACAAATCGAAACACCTCGTTATAAGCGTATGAAGGCCTCTGGGGAGGGGGCTTAGACCCCCCCAGAAAAATTTTAGCCCCCCCCCCCCAGAATTTGAAAACCTATTTACGATTTTGCATTGTGGTAGCAGTTACCAATGGCAATATATGTATAATTTTATTTTTTAATATTGTCTTCTAAATTGAAGGTTAGTTTCTTTGTTACAAGGTGAATTAAAAAATTTTGCGATATTTTCCCAAATAATTTTTTTTTATAAGTTTTGATAATTTTTAATGCATTATAACGCTTGTCTGAAAAATTAGACCTCGAATATTTTCAAAAATTATTAAAATTCTAAAATTTTCTAGAATGGATTTAGAGTTTTTGCAGTAAAATTTGAAAAATTTGTATCATTTTATAAATCTTACTCTTTTTAACCTATTAAAAATACAAAAAAAAAAAAAAACAAATTAAAAACATTGAATTAAAACAATTTCCTGCGTAGTTAAAATAATTAACTTCTTTGTGAGGACATTGCCTTTAGCACAACACCCAAAACTTTGGAACTACTTTTATTTGCTTTTTTATACCCACCACCATAGAATGGTGATGGGGGTATGATAAGTTTGTCCTTCCGTGTGTAACACATCGAAATATCGATATCCCACTATATAAAGTATATATATTCTTGATCAAGGAGAACTTCTAAGACGATATAAGCATGTCCGCCTGTCTGTCTGTTGTAATCACGCTACAGCCTTCAATAATGGCAATGAAATTTGGCACAGATTCGTTTCTTGTTTGGAGACAGGTCAAGTTCGAAGATGAGCTAGTCCCCATATAAACCGACCTCCCGATTTGGGGTATTGAGCTTATAAAAACCGTAGCTTTTATCCAATTTGCCTAAAATTGAAAGTCTAGAGGTACTTAAGGACCATAAAAAGGTGTGCCGAAAATGGTGGTCACCGGCCATGTTTTGTTTTAGCCCCCATATAGACCGATCTTCCGATTTTGCTTCTTGGGCTTCTAGAAACTGTATTTATTATCCGATTTTCCTGAAATTGGAAATCTAGAGATATTTTGGGACCATAAAGAGGTGTGTCGAAAACGGTCCGTATGGGTCCATGTTTTGGTGTAGCCCCCATATAGACCGATCTCCCGATATTGCTTCTTGGGCGTCTATTAACTGTATTTTCTATCCGATTTGCCTGAAATTGAAAATCTAGAGGTATTTTAGGACCATAAAGAGGTGTGTCGAAAATGGCCCGTATCGGTCCATGTTTTGGTATAGCCCCATTTTTGACCGAACTCCCAATTTTGTTTCTTGGGCGTCTAGAAACTGTATTTTCTATCCAATTTACCTGAAATTGAAACTCTAGAGGTATTTTAGGGCCATAAAGTGGTGTGTCGAAAATGGTCCGTATCGGTCCATGTTTTGGTGTAGCCCCCCATATCGACCGATGTCCCGATTTTGCTTCTTGGGCGTCTAGAAACTGTATTTTCTATCCGATTTGCTTGCAATTGAAAATCTAGAGGTATTTTAGGACCACAAAGAGGTGTACCGAAAATGGTACGTATCGGTTCATGTTTTGGTATAATTCATTTCTGAGGATTTCATAGCTTCTCTAAGTGGTTTCACTGTAATGTGGAACGCCGTTCGGACTCGGCTATAAAAAGGAGGTCCTTTGTCATTGAGCTTAACATAGAATCGGGCAGCACTCAGTGATAAGAGAGAAGTTCACCACTGTTGTATCACAATCTACTGAATAGTCTAAGTGAGCCTGAAATATCGGGCTGCCACTATACCTAACCTAACCTAACATAGAGGTATTTTAGGAACATTAAGAGGTGGTGAGTATTGGTCCATATAGACCTAACTCCTGAATTTATTTCTAGGACTTCTGGAATTCGGCTGACCATAAATAGGTCAGCCGAATATGGTGTGTGTAGTATAGCCTCCACATAGACCGATCTCCAGATTTAATTTTTTGGGCTTCTAGAAACTGTAGCTTTTATCCGATTTGCACAAATATGTAAATATACTGGAAAAATCTGTATCGAATTTATTTTTGCCGGTCCGTTTGGTGAGGCATCGATATAGACCGATTTAACTTCTTGAGGGTACACCAAAAAAAAAAAAATATTTTCCTCCGGAATTAAATTTTAGACAAACGAAATTCCCCTTTCGTATAAAGTATTTTCGTTCAGAGCAAAGTAATACGAATTTTTGATAAGGGATTCAACGATTGTCTCTAAAATTTGTGTCAAAAGAAAACTTTGCTTGTCTAAAATTTCGTTTCTCAGAAAAGAAAATACTTCTTTCAGGGTATAACATGCGCACTGATCATGAAATTGCTTGTAATTGAAAGTAAAATTTCCTAATTTTACTCATCGTAATCCTTTAAATAATGTCGGAAAAAATCTACAGATTTAAGATTTCAAATCAAGGCGTTATTTCATCATATGAACGATATGTTTATGATTTCTCTAAAACTCAAACAATCCAGAATCTGATCTAGTCTTCATAGGTAGAATCTGGTTGAACTGATTTGCTTGGGAGAAAATTTGTCATCAAACCCTCTAAAATTCTAGATATTATCAAGAAACTCGCTACGACGAAGTGCTTTCAAAGTAAACTTATATATTTGATTCATGGTGGTGGGTATTTAAGATTCGGCTTGGCCGAACTTACTGCTGTATATACTTGTTATAAATTAATTGTCTAGTTATGTTGAAGTCTGATTTTTTATTTATTTTTATAAAATAAGACATTTATTGAAACTATAACTTCAGTCTAATAATTTTTTTGCTAGGGGGGCTCCGAGACCACTGTTTTATTCCGATTTACTTGTATAGGTTATCACGGGGGTTTCACGCACTTGCACAGTTTTACTTTGAAAAATTTAAATTCAGTTTTTTTTTTCGGAAAAAAGGCAATTGAAAAATTGAAATGCCTTTCAACTTGTTGGCGGAAACAGACGTGCATATAGAAAGGCAAGATAATTTTTCATTAATCAGGGACTCCATTCGAAAACACTTGAAGAAGGCGTACGAAAAGAATAGAAAGGTTTATAACTTGCGTTCACGACAAAAAGAATTTGAAATAGGTCAAGAGGTGATTCGACGAAATTTTGCACAGAGCTCCAAAGTAGACGGTTTTAGTTCGAAATTAGCTCCAGTAGGGATTAAAGCTGTAGTGAAAAGAAAACTTGGACATGTATATTACGAACTTGAAGACGCGGATGGAAAAGGAAGCGGGATATACCATGCTAAAGACATCTGGAAATAAGATTTTTTTTTTTTTTTTTTTTTTTTTTTTTAGTACAGGTGGTGTATTTTATGACGGGGGTTTCACGCACTTGCAAAGTTTTACTTTTAAAAATTTAAATTCAGTTTTTTTTGGAAAAAAGGCAATTGAAAAATTGAAATGCCTTTCATTCATGTGTCAATTGGAAAATAGAAAATTTTCATTCTGTATCGACTTGACAATCATAATAAGTTGCAAGCAAAGATTTTGAAAAAAAAAAATAAAGAGAAATTGGTTTTGATTTGCGAATAAGATTTATTGCAATTAGCTGCGAAATACAATTTTTAAATCCTTTAATTTTTTTAAATTTGAATATTGGTTTGACATCATTAAATCACAGGAAGTTGGACAAGGCTGTTATTTGGACACAGATCTTTTGGATCTGTGGGATGACTATCCCACAGATTGCAAAATTGGCATATGGAATTTTGACATGGCTGAAACGCACAATTAAATTGGATTGTGAAAGAAAAAAGGCTTTCAAAATGGCAATTAATGCGGCATAAATATCCCAAATTTACCTAAATATCGCAATTCGCTATAAATTACATGAAGCAACAAAGAATCCGGGTATCAAAAGAAAATTATATATAAGGAAATTATTTCTAGAGCCCTGTCTGGCCTACACTTTGAAAAATTACAATCAATATAGATCAACGTTTTCCAGAAAATACTATGGAGACCGCAAACCTACTCATCTATATATGTATATACTCTTAATTTAAATTATTCTTTTCAAGTTATATTAAGAAACTGTAACTCAAATACTGGTCCACAAGCGCTTGTTGGCTGAGCAACTTAGGGCTGACAAACATCTTGGTCGGCAAGGCAGGGTGGGATAACCGATCGGATATCAATGACACCTAGATATCCATTTTCCGGGACCGGTTCCGTTTTCTTTTAAATAGCTAACTAGGTTTGTCATTATAAAACAAAACAAAAAAAAAAGTGTATGCTACCATTAAAATTTTATTGTTGGTGTAAGCGGCTGGGATCTAACTTCGGCGACAAGAACACCCCCCCTCCACTGAGCAAGGTCGGAACATTCGGTAGCAATGGTCAGTAGAAGTTAGGATCCAGTGTGAGAGCCGTTACAAGGTAGCAGAATTACCATTCTAGCTACGCATGCCGAGTTTGATTTAAATCGGTTCAGATTTGGGTATAGCCCCCATATAAACGTACATTTGCAAAAATGCATAATTTTACCCGAGTTAGTGATGTTTAGTGCAAGTTTTTGGCGCATTTTGCTAAGCACCGGTCTAAATACAATACATCATTGGAACGGTATTTGATACAACTTTATTCTTATGTAATTGAAAAAAAAAACAACCAAAAACAAAAAGCACGAAAATTTGAAGTATTTGGGGCAAGGAACATTTTTTTTTTTTTTTAATTTTTTTTGGGATCTAAAAATATGAATTGAAACCTAACCTGGGAGCCACCGTGGTGCAATGGTTAGCATGCCCGCCTTGCATACATAAGGTCGTGGGTTCGATTCCTGCTTCGACTGAACACCAAAAAGTTTTTCAGCGGTGAATTAACGCACCTCAGTAATGCTGGTGACATTTCTGAGGGTTTCAAAGCTTCTCTAAGTGGTTTCACCGCAATGTGGAACGCCGTTCGGACTCGGCTATAAAAAGGAGGTCCCTTGTCATTGAGCTTAATATGGAATCGGGCAGCAGATAAGAGAGAAGTTTACCAATGTGGTATAACAATGGACTGAATAGTCTAAATGAGCCTGATTCATCGGGCTGCCACAGCATATTTTCTTTTTGAAAAATTGCCGATTTTTGGAGAAGGAGAAGAACTCATATACTACTTGACCAAAACGGCTGAAAAAAGCTTAAAACGTACTCTTCTTTGGTGTTCTATAAGAAACAAGCAAAAAAAGATTGGGAGAAATCTATATATACTATAGACTATATTATACACTGCACCACTTTGTAGATCTAAATTTTCGATATCATATCACATCCGTCAAATGTGTTGGGGGCTATATATAAAGGTTTGTCCCAAATACACACATTTAAATATCACTTGATCTGGACATAATTTGATAGACTTCTACAAAATCTATAGACTCAAAATTTAAGTCGGCTAATGCACTAGGATGGAACACAATGTTAGTAAAAAAATATGGGAAACATTTCAATCTGAAGCAATTTTAAGGAAACTTCGCAAAAGTTTATTTATGATTTATCGCTCGATATATGTGTATTAGAAGTTTAGGAAAACTAGAGTCATTTTTACAACTTTTCGACAAAGCAGTGGCGATTTTACAAGGAAAATGTTGGTATTTTGACCAGAAAAACATATATATGGGAGCTAAATCTAAATCTGAACCGTTGTCAACCAAATTTGACACGCATAGCTACAATGCTAATTCTACTCCCTGTGCAAAATTTCAACTAAATCGGAGTTAAAAATTGGCCTCTGTGGTCATATGAGTGTAAATCGGGTGAAAGCTATATATGGGAGATATATCTAAATCTGAACCGATTTCAGCCAAATTTGGCACGTATAGCTACAATGCTAATTCTACACCCTGTGCAAAATTTCAACTAAATCGGAGTTAAAATTGGCCTCTGTGGTCATATGAGTGTAAATCGGGCGAAAGCTATATATGGGAGCTATATCTAAATCTGAACCGATTTCAACCAAATTTGGCACGCATAGCTACAATGCTAATTATACTCCCTGTGCAAAATTTCAACTAAATCGGAGCAAAAAATTGGCCTCTGTGGTCATTTGAGTGTAAATCGGGCGAAAGCTATATATGGGAGCTATATCTAAATCTGAACCGATTTCAACCAAATTTGACGCGCATAGCTACAATGCTAATTCTACTCCCTGTGCAAAATTTCAACTAAATCGGAGCAAAAAATTGGCCTCTATGGGCAAATGAGTGTAAATCAGGCGAAAGCTATATATGGGAGCTATATCTAAATCTGAACCGATTTCGCTGATATTTTGCAAGTTTTTCGAGACTCATCAAATATTCGGGTGTCCGGAATTTGAGGAAGATCGGTTGATATACACGCCAATTATGACCAGATCGGTGAAAAATATATATGGCAGCTATATCTAAATCTCACTAGGGATCGTCTTTGAGCCGAAATAGGACCCTATACCAAATTTTAGGACAATCGGACTAAAACTGCGAGCTGTACTTTGCACACAAATATACATCAACAGACAGACAGACGGACAGACAGACGGACATCGCTAAATCGACTCAGAATTTAATTCTAAGACGATCGGTATACTAAACGATGGGTCTCAGACTTTTCCTTCTTGGCGTTACATACAAATGCACAAACTTATTATACCCTGTACCACAGTAGTGGTGATGGGTATAAAAATGGTCGAAGGTTTGTAAGCCTTCTGTTCATGTAGGTTCCATTTCTGTCAAGCTGTTAATTCTGTCAAGGCGTAACTTGAGAAGTAGAAAGTCTTTGGTTAAATATATACGCTCTTCTAAAGAAGTATCTTCCCCAACTTCCTCCTGGTTTATGTTTGTATAAAATATAATATAGTGTATAAATATTTAAAATAACGTTGTTGTTATTCAATCTTTGTTTTCGCCCTGATGAATAAATTTAATTTTTGAAAATGAAGTAAAAATTAAAAAAAAAACCCCATGGGGCCATATTTCGTAATTCTTGGGGCTTTGTTACATTGTAGTGGGGTTTTAATGCATATTCAAAATAAGGCTTTATTTCCTTATGAAACAAATCCCTAAAATTTGGGGCATTATTTCATATCCATTATGGGGCTTATTTCCCGGAGCCGAATTTTGTTAGCATAGAAGACAAACGTTCTTTTTCTTCTCCAAACGTTTTTTTTTTTTTTCTTCTCCAAAATCGATGATTTTTTTTGGACTTAGGTCAGCTTCTGTTTAATACATCCGAAAAATTCCTCAAACTGTCCTTAAATTTGATGACTCTTTTGCCATGACTACAAAACAAAACAGCGTTAAAAATAGGGGATGCCTTTCGAAGCTTTAGTTTAAAGACGTTTTTTACTTGAAACATAATATAATTTATACTTGAAACCGAGTCTAAATTTGGAAATTTATGTTATTGTTAAAACGTTTTAATGGACTTCAGTAGCACATGAAGAAAAGAGCAGAAAAATGAATAGATTAAGTAGAACACAAATTTAACATTTTGGCTTAAAGCGTTGCCAGTATTTTTCTGGCTTTTATGCCCGAATTGGAACGATTTTTTTCTCAAAATTCTTCATATCAAAATGGCTCACAAAAATCCCCATTAATTTTTTGACAACTTTTTATGAACAAAATAATAAGAACTAGACTATGCCGTAGAAAAAAAAAATAATTAAAAAAAATTATATATAAAATGTTTGTCATACCGAAACACAAAGGCAGGAGAGCGGTGATTGGCTTCCAAATGCTCGAAAAATGAAAATGGAAGTTCAATCACCATGAACGAAAATTTAATTCTAAACTAATTTTTAAATTTAATTTAATTAACCATCTTCACCATTTCTATATTTATGGATATAGTGTCCCAATCAGCAAGGAATACTGATGTGGCACTATTTTGGACCGAGCCTTCAAAAAATGAATTCACAATTGTGGCAAAATGTCTTAGCTACACGCAGAGAAGGAATATGATCACCTCAAACATGTTTCAGGAGCAAAATGTTATTTTTGTATGGTGACCATGTAACATGTTTGTCACTAAAATGTTATTTTCTCGTCAAATATAATCTTCTTGCCGAAATCAGATACATGATTTCCGAGAAAATAACATGGTTGCGAAAACCATGTTACATGTTCACCACCCAAAAATAACATTTTGCTCTTAAAACATGTTTGAGGTGAACATATTCCTTCTCTGGGTGTAAGCTGAGTAAAATGATATATTAGCGGTTGCCCCCAAAAATTGAATCTTGTGACTGCTTCTAGCCCAAATGATCCATTTGCACCCTATTGTATGCTATGGAATAAATATGAGCATAGTTTTCTTTATTAAATTGTGACGATTCACTGTACTTATTAATAATGTAGAAACAAAACTAATTTTATGCAAACCTGAACCAATTTCGAGAAAAATTTCCAAATTTATGAAAATTCCCAACCAAGTCCCTAATTCAAAAATTTCGTTCTCACCTACGAAAAAATATAACCTATTTGAGGAAAATTGGAACACTGTTTAAAGGTATTGTTACTTCAACTCTCTTTTTTGGGCTCGGCCTCAATTCCACAATCAAATGTACAAAAACAAAATCTCTGGAACCGGGCAAGCTTTTTTTCAGTACAAATCTAAAGCAACTACACTTCTGGGAGTTTTCACTGTATATCTTTTAATGCTACAATTGTATGTACAATTATACTGTTTTATGTACAATGGGGCGTATGTTGATTATTTTTGTGCTATGACTGAAGCATCAATTATACGCCCATGTGTCCCATTGTTGTTTGCTCGGTCATTGGAGGCGTATAATGGTTATTGTTTGCCCTATGCGAATCAATTATACGCCGCAATGTACATCTACTAAGAATACCATTAGACAATGGAGGTGAGTGGTACATTTTGGTTTGTTTGTTTTTTTCTTTTGCACAACTTGCAGTATTACATTACAGGCTGGCTACTTTATATATTATGTAGCAGCATACCATGGACATAAATATTTAGTAACCATTAGGGTGGATGGTTTATGTAGCCAGACATCTATGATAAAATGAAAACGACCTTATTGACTTAGAACCAATTACAATTTGTCAAAGGACTAAGAAAGCCCAAGGATTATGTGATTATGACTTGAGATATTTAATGTAAGTCAATATTTTCTAGTTATAAACGAAGGGATAATGGAATACATTAAATGTTAGGACAATGGTTGCCACTCGAGCCATAAATAATCTGCCAAAATTTTAAGAAAATTTAACCACAAAAAAAAAATACCACACAAAACATACAAATCTAATTTATTTTTATTTCTAAACAAAATTTTGTCAAAATTATACTTCTATAGAGAATTTTGTCAAAAAATTATTACTATAGAAAATTTTGTCAAAATTTAATTTCTATAGAAAATTTTGTCAAAATTTAATTTCTACAGAAAATTTTCTCAAAATTTTAATTGTGTAGAAAATTTGGTCAAAATTTTATTTTTATAGAAAATTTTGTCTATAGAAAATTTTGTAAAAATTTCATTTCTATAGATAATTTTGTCAAAATTTTATTTCTATATAAAATTTTGTCAAAATTTTATTTCTATAGAAAATTTTGTCAAAATTTTATTTCTATAGAAAATTTTGTCAAGATTTTATTTCTATAGAAAATTTTGTCAAAATCTTATTTCTGTAAAAAATTTTGTCGAAATTTTATTTCTATAGATAATTTTGTCAAAATTTTATTTCTATAGATAATTTTGTCAAAATTTTATTTCTATATAATATTTTGTCAAAATTTTATTTCTATAGAAAATTTTGTCAAAATTTTATTTCTATAGATAATTTTGTCAAAATGTTATTTCTATTATTGTTGTTTTTGATCTCAGCTTAAACCCATGCATTGACTAAACTACAAGTGGAGCTTAAACAATAGAGGAAAAGTATGCTTGTCAAATTTATTTGGGCAAAGCGCTATAGACTGCAAGATGATTGGATGTACAGCTGTTTCGGAACTACCACATTCCTCATCAACATCCTTTACTTACAGCAAAACTATCAACCAATTATCAGAATAAATTCGGGTAATTCACTCAACCCAAATTTTATTTCTATATAAAATTTTGTCAAGATTTTATTTCTATAGAAAATTTAATTTCTATGGAAGTTTTTGTCAAAATATTATTTCTATAGAAAATTTTGTCAACATTTTATTTCTATAGAAAATTTGTCAAAATTTTATTTCTTTAGAAAATTTTCTCAAAATTTTATTTCTATAGAAAATTGTATAAACATTTTATTTTTATAGAAGGTTTTGTCAAAATTTTATTTCTACAGAAAATTTTGTCAAAATTTTATTTTTATAGAAAATTTTCTCAAAATTTTATTTGTTAGAAAATATTGTCAAAATTTTATTTTAATAGAAAATTTTGTCAACATTTTATTTCTGTACAAAATTTTTCCAAATTTTATTTTTATAAAAAATTTTGTCAAAAATGCATATCTATAGAAAATCTATTCAACATTTTATTTCTATAGAAAATCTTCTCAAATTTTATTTTTATAGATTTTTTTTTCAAAATTTTATATCAATAGAAAATTTTATGTCTATACAAAATGTTGTCACAGCTTTATTCACTTTGATAAAATTCTATTTTTATAGAAAATTTTGTTAAAATTTGACTTCTATAGAAAATTTTGTCAAAAATTTATTTCTACAGAAAATTTTGTCAAAATTTTATTTCTGTAAAAAAATTTCCGAAATTTCATTTCTATAGATAATTTTGTCAAAATTTTATTTCTATAGATAATTTTGTCAAAAATTTATTTTAAATAGAAAATTTTGCCAAACTTTATTTATAGAAAATTTTGTCAAAATTTTATTTTAAGTGAAAATTTTGTCAAAATTTTATTTCTAACATATAGAAAATTTTGCCAAAATTTTATTTCTGTAAAAAATGTTTTCGAAATTTTATTTCTATAGATAAATAATTTTGTCAAAATTTTATTTCTATAAATAATTTTGTCAAATTCAGATTTCTATAGAAAATTTCGTCAACATTTTATTTCTATAGAAAATCTTCTCAAATTTTATTTTTATAGATTTTTTTTTTCAAAATTGTATATCAATAGAAAATTTTATGTCTATACAAAATGTTGTCACAGCTTTATTCACTTTGTTAAAATTTTATTTTTATAGAAAATTTTGAAAAAATTTGACTTCTATATAAAATTTTGTCAAAAATGTATTTCTATAGAAAATTTTGTCAAAATTTTATTTCTGTAAAAAAAAAATTTCGAAATTTTATTTCTATAGATAATTTTGTCAAAATTTTATTTCTATAGATAATTTTGTCAAAAATTTATTTTAAATAGAAAATTTTGCCAAACTTTATTTATAGAACATTTTGTCAAAATTTTATTTCTAACATATAAAATTTTATTCCTATATACAATTTTGTCAAAACTTTATTTCTATAGAAAATTTTGTCAAAATTTTATTTCTGTAAAAAATGTTTTCGAAATTTTATTTCAATAGATAATTAATTTTGTCAAAATTTTATTTCTATAAATAATTTTGTCAAAATTGGATTTCTATAGAAAATTTCGTCAACATTTTATTTCTATAGAAAATCTTCTCAAATTTTATTTTTATAGAATTTTTTTCTTCAAAATTGTATATCAATAGAAAATCTTATGTCTATACAAAATGTTGTC
This sequence comes from Haematobia irritans, assembly GCF_050003625.1. Classification (NCBI taxonomy): domain Eukaryota; kingdom Metazoa; phylum Arthropoda; class Insecta; order Diptera; family Muscidae; genus Haematobia; species Haematobia irritans. Next base: position 205,006,709 of record NC_134397.1, on the reverse strand, counting down.
ACAGCTATATTCACTTTGTTAAAATTTTATTTCTATAGATAATTTGGTCAAAATTTTATTTCTATATAAAATTTTGTCAAAATTTTATTTCTATATAAAATTTTGTCAAAATTTTATTTCTATAAATAATTTTGTCAAAATTGTATTTCTATAGAAAATTTCGTCAAAACTTTATTTATAGAAAATTTTGTCAAAATTTTATTTCTACTGATAATTTTGTCAAAATGTTATTTCAATAGAACATTTTGTCAAAATTTTATTTCTATAGGAGATTTTGTCAAAATTTTATTTCTACAGGAAATTTTGTCAAAATTTTATTTCTATAGAAATTTTTCTCAAAATTTTATTTGTGTAGAAAATGTTGTCAAAATTTTATTTCTATAGAAAATTTTCTCAAAATTTTATTGCTATAGAAAATTTTCTCAAAACTTTATTTATAGAAAATTTTCTCAATTTTTTATTTCTATAGAAAATTTTATTGCTATGGAAGTTTTTGTCAAAATTTTATTTCTATAGAAAATTTTGTCAAAATTTTATTTCTATAGAAGATTTTGTCAAAATTTTATTTCTACAAGAAATTTTTTCAAAATTTTATTTCTACAAGAAATTTTTTCAAAATTTTATTTCTATAGAAAATTATGTCAAAATTTTATTTCATGGAAAGTGGTGTCAAAATTTTATTTGTGTAGAAAATGTTGTCAAAATTTTATTTCTATAGAAAATTTTCTCAAAATTTTATTGCTATAGAAAATTTTCTCAAAACTTTATTTATAGAAAATTTTATCAATTTTTTATTTCTATAGAAAATTTTATTTTTATGGAAGTTTTTGTCAAAATTTTATTTCTATAGAAAATTTTGTCAAAATTTTATTTCTATAGAATATTTTGTCAAAATTTTATTTCTATAGAATATTTTTTCAAAATTTTATTTCTATAGAAAATTATGTCAAAATTTTATTTCATGGAAAGTGGTGTCAAAATTTTATTTCTATAGAAATTTTTGTCAAAAATTTATTTCTACATAAATTTCTGTCAAAAATTTATTTCTATAGACAATTTTCTCAAAATTTTATTTCTGTATAAAATTTTATCAAGATTTTATTTCTATAGAACATTTTGTCAAAATTTTTTTTCTATAGAACATTTTTTCAAAATTTTATTTCTACAGGTTTTTTTTTCAAAAGTTTTTTTCTATAGAACATTTTTTCAAAATTTCTATAGAAAATTTTTGGCAAATCTTTGTTTTTGTGGGAAATGTTTGCAAAATTTTATTTCCATAGAAAATTTTGTCAAAATTTTATTTCCATAGAAAATTTTGTCAAAATTTTATTTCCATAAAAATTTTTGCAAAGTTTCATGTCTGTGGAAAATTTTGTCCAAATTTTGTTTCTATAGAAATTTTTTGCAAACAATTATGTCTGCAAACTTTGTGCCAAATTTTATTTCTATAGAAAATATTGTCAAAATTTTATTTTTATAAAAATTTTGTCAAAATTTTGTTTTTATAGAACATTTTGTCAAAATTTTATTTTTATAGAAAATTTTCTCAATATCTTATTTTTATAGAACATTTTGTTAAAACTTTTTTTGTCAAAATTTATTTTTTATAGAAAATTTTTTTTTTCAAAATTGTATTTATAGAAAACTTGGCAAAATTTTACTTCTATAGACAACTTTGTCAAATTTTATTTCTATAGAAAATTTTGTCAAAATTTTATTTCTATAGAAAATTTTGTCAAAATTTTATTTCTATAGAAAATTTTGTCAAAACTTTATTTCTATAAAAAATTTGTCAAATTTTTATTTCTATAGAAAATTTTTTTAAAATTTCATTTCTATAGAAAATTTGTATACTTTGCTAAATTTACGACAGAATCAAGAATTCTACCAATCTTCCAAACAGTAAAAAATCTACAATTTTTGGTAGAATTCCACCAACTGTGGCAACCGTGATTAGGACCCTTACACATTTCCATTTTTTTATTTATCGATAGGCTACATATTTTGGATTAGATTATAGGCATTATTAGTATCATCCTTTTGTTGACCATTTATTTGGTACTTGCGTAAGGATATCAAATCCCAATAAAATTGTAAAATGTGGCCCTGGGTTATTATGGATGTATACATCCTAACGGTATATGTTAATAGCTATTCTAATAGGTCATTAGGCGGTTGACCCCTAATGAATATTGCTTTGCTACAATGAATATTCCCACATACTTAAGATACAGGATCTACACGTAATATGGCCGTCTATCATCATCAACATCACCCATTAAAATTCAGAACGAAATTTGTTCTCCTTTGGTTTGTTTAAGTTCTTGCTACCGCTATAGTTCTGGGCGTTTGTTTTGGGTTTTATTGTATAAGCTCAACACAAAGAAAAAATATAAATTACATCATGTTCATCTTGATGTTGTCAGTGTCGGTCAGTTGAACATAGTTGAGCACGTTTCTATTTGTGTATGTATGTCCATTAACTGGGCCAAAACATACATCAAAATGTATCCCTGATATGTAAAGATCACGTACGCATAGTTAAAGAACCATAAAATAATTATTTCGATTGGGTTAAATTGTGGGGCATGAAGCATATGCTCTGCACATGTAGCATAGCTCCCGAATGGAAAATGAGTAACAGAAGAAAACAAAAATAAATAACCTAATATAAAAATTGTGAAAGGAAGCTAGGGTATATCGTATGTATGTAAATGTGTGCATTATTTATGTGTATGGGTAATTCCATGATGAATCGTATATTTCATGGGCTCTTGAAAATTTTTAAAAATGGTTTTGTCCGGGTTTGTGAAAATTTTATTTCTATAGAAAATATTTGCAAAATTTTATTTTTATGGAAAATTTTATCAAAATTTTATTTCTATAGAAAATTTTGTTAAAATTTTATTTCTATAGAAAATTTTGTCAAAATTTTATTTCTATAGAAAATTTTGTTAAAATTTTATGCCTAAAGAAAATTTTGTCAAAATTTTTTTTTTATAGAAAATTTAGTCACAATTTTATTTCTATAGAAAATGTTGTCAAAATTGTTATAAAAAAATATTTATTTTATTTACATCTCCTTAAATATGGATATTAGAGCGAAAAGGTACAATAAGTTGTGACCATCCCTTCAAAAATAAAAAAGAGTAATCGAGTTTTTTATATGATTTTTTTTTTGTAGCCCATTAGTTTCGTAATAAAAAAATCAAAGATCCAGAAAAATCGAAATTTTTATATGAAAGCGAAGAGGAGTTTGATTTGTGAAAAAGTAATATTGGTCAAAGTGTCTCACATGGAAAAGTGATTTCTGTTATATATCTACTTAAATATGCGTCCTAAAGCTAAAACGGGTACAGTTTGTGACCACTCCCAAAAAATCTAAATTTCAATGATAATCCTGAAAAATCGAAGTTATATGAGAACTTATTTTACCCATATCTTCTTTAAGGGCGTGCTCTAGCCAAAAAAACAGTATTTCGATGAGAATCCTATAAATGTCTAAAGTTTTATATGAAAAGTTCTTTTTGGTCATATCTCCTTAAATATGCGGCCTAGAGCGAAAATGACGTTAGTTCGAGAACACACCCAAAAATGTCCAAATTTGATGAAATAAAAACAAGTGTATACGGCCGTAAGTTTGGCCAGGCCGAATCTTATGTACCCTCCAACATGGATTGCGTAGAAACTTCTACGAAAGACTGTCATCCACACTCGAATTACTTGGGTATCTTAAGACTTTTTAACGTCGTTTTCTAAATTGTGAATTAATCCATTAGTGGTATGTATTTTTTCGTTTTTGTCTCAAAATAGGCCTCAGTTTCGGCGATCACCTCTTCATTGCAGCCAATTTTTTTCCCTGCGAGCATCCTTTTGAGGTCTGAGAACAAGAAAAAGTCGCTGGGGGCCAGATCTGGAGAATACGGTGGATGGGAAAGCAATTCGAAGCCCAATTCATGAATTTTTGCAATCGTTCTCAATGACTTGTGGCACGGTGCGTTGTCTTGGTGGAACAACACTTTTTTTCTTCTTCATATGGGGCCGTTTTGTCGCGATTTCGACCTTCAAACGCTCCAACAACGCCATATAATAGTCACTGTTGATGGGTTTTCCCTTCTCAAGATAATCGATAAAAATTGTTCCATGCGCATCCCAAAAAACAGAGGCCATTACTTTGCCAGAGGACTTTTGAGTTTTTCCACGCTTCGGAGTCGGTTCACCGGTCGCTGTCCACTCAGCTGACTGTCGATTGGACTCAGGAGTGTAGTGATGGAGCCATGTTTCATCCATTGTCACATATCGACGGAAAAACTCGGGTGTATTACGAGTTAACAGCTGCAAACACCGCTCAGAATCATCAACACGTTGTTGTTTTTGGTCAAATGTGAGCTCGCGCGGCACCCATTTTGCTCAGAGCTTCCGCATATCCAAATATTGATGAATGATATGACCAACACGTTCCTTTGATATCTTTAAGGCCTTTGCTATCTCGATCAACTTCATTTCAACTTCATTCAAAATCATTTTGTGGATTTTTGTTGATGTTTTCGTCGGTAACCACCTTTTTCGGGCGTCCACTGCGTTCACCGTCCTCCGTTCTCATTTCACCACGCTTGAATTTTGCATACCAATCAATTGTTGTTGATTTCCCTGGGGCAGAGTCCGTAAACTCATTATCAAGCCAATTGTTTGCTTCCACCGTATTTTTTACCTTCAGAAAACAGTATTTTATCAAAACACGAAATTAATTTTTTCCCATTTTTTTTTTTCATCACAAAAGACGCTCTATCTCACAAACTAATTGACGTACAGACGTCAAATTTTGACACGAATCATTTGAAGGTTTGTACTATATAAAAATAATATGCATTTAATATTAGCAACGCCATCTATATGTCAGACCGGTGACTTATCAGCCAACCTGTTATCATAAACTACCACCACTTACCAAATTTCAACCAGATCGGATGAATTTTGCTTCTCCAAAAGGCAGCGGAGGTCAAATCGGGGGATCGGTTTATATAGGGGCTATGTATAATTATGGACTGATATGAACCAATTCCTGCAGGGTAGTTGGATACCATATACTAACATTACGTACCAAATTTCAACCGAATCGGATGAATTTTGCTCTTCCAAGGGCTCCGGAGGTCAAATCTGGGGATCGGTTTATATGGGGGCTATATATAACTATGGACCGATGTGGACCAAGTTTTGCATAGTTGTTAGAGACCATATACTAGCACCATGTACCAAATTGCAGACGTATCGGATGAAATTTGTTTCTCTTAGAGGATCCGTAAGCCAAATTTGGGGGGTCCATATAAATGGGGGCTATATATAATTATGGACCGATGTGGACCAATTTTTGCATGGTCGTGAAATACCATATACTAACACCATGTACCAAATTTCAGCCGGACGGGATGAAATTTACTTCTCTTAGAGGCTCCACAAGCCAAATAGGGGGATCAATTTATATGGGGGCTATATATAATTATTGACCGATGTGGACCAATTTTTCCATGGTCGTGAAATACCATATACTAACACCATGTACCAAATTTCAGCCGGATCGGATGAAATTTGCTACTCTTAGAGGCTCCGCAAGCAAAATCGGGTTTACCGATTATATGGGGGCTATATGTAAAAGTGGACCGATATGGCCCATTTGCAATACCATCCGGCCTACATCAATAACAACTACTTGTGTCAAGTTTCAAGTCGATAGCTTGTTTCGTTCGGAAGTTAGTGTGATTTCAACAGACGGATGGTCGGCCATGCTCAGATCGACTCAGAATTTCACCAGGACCCAGAATATATATACTTTATGGGTTCTTAGTGTAATATTTCGATGTGTTACAAACGGAATGACAAAGTTAATATACCCCCATCCTATGGTGGAGGGTATAAAAATCCAAATTTTTATATGAAAAACATGCGTCCTAGAGAAAAGAAACTTACGGTAGGAATATTTGCAGCCCGCTATTTCCGGCTCACATAGACTAGTGTGGCCATTGTGGTATCACAGTGGTGAAATTCTGCTGTCCGATTTAATGTTTACTTCAATGAAAAGGAAGTTTATTCGTCGTATCCGCTATATGAACTGTATATGCAGTTCAAGACGGACACAATTGAAGAAAAAAAATACTCATTTGAGAAACACGTGAAGCAATTTAAGTAAATTTCGACCATTTTAATAAATTGTGAACTATTTTCTAATTAATTTTAATTGTGAAGTTCATTTGTATACTTTTTTTTCTGATTTGAAGTTCTCGTCACTAAAGTAACATAAGCAAAAATAATGAAAAAAGATAAATTTTCTTACATTTGACAAAATTTAACTAAACTAAACTACTTTTCATAAACTAAAGTAGGGTTAACGGCAATTTTCATGTAGTTCCGTTAGGCTTTAATTGGCAGTAAACAGAAAGAAAAATGGAAATATCTTTTCTCCGGTTAACTTTAACTGAAACATTTTCAGCAGTTAAGTTTCTAACTGGCATATAGAATATATACGTACGATGACAGATATATAGATATCACGGTTTAAAAGTTCGTTAGCTAACATAGCACTAACGGAGCTTCATGAAAATGGGGGTAAATCGGCTATAAAAAAAATTCTTTGACATTTTTCTACGTGGATATCGCTGAAAATATTCAGAGATAATATCATTACCAAAAGCAAACTTTTCGCGAAATTTCATGTAAATTAGTAGATTCCTTGAATGAATACACCGTTATCGACCTAATCTATGAAATCCATAAGCGAAGGATACACTAAATAAAGTGAGCCCTATAGGGTACCATGTATAATTCATGGCACACTTTAGTTGTATTTTAGTTCTTGGAATTATTTTGTTTTGAAAAAGTTTCCTTGACTTTTCAACGAAATTTTCTTTAACAATTAAAAAAAAATAATTATGTCTAATATTTTTTTTTTTTAATTGTCGAAAAGTATTTGCTTGTTTTTTTTTTTGAAATCGGCGTGACATATGCGTTTGTAATACAGTTTAGTTAAAATTTTCTAAAAATAACTAAAATTTTCCTTTTTGATAGTTTTACTATTCTTTGTGAGTAACCACGTAGGATTCAACTAAATTTGTTTTTTGAAAGTCTAAAATATGTATTTTTCATCTTGGGGAATCCGATTGCACAACACCAAATACAGATAAGTAACTCCGAAATTTGGAATATATTTTTATTACTCTAAACTTAATTCAATTGTTGGTAAAAAATATTGAATAGGTATTCGTTATTTAATTTATGATTTTTTATTGAACTCAGTGGAGATAGTTTTAAAAACATAACATATATACTATAATACCACACAGCATATATAAATACAACGGAAATAGATATCATAGATAATCATTGTTATCGATTAATAGTATATTTCAATTAAGAGTATGTGTGTGTGTGTGTGTGGCACATTAAGACCTACTATAATTCGTTCGTGATCCTTCAACTTCCAACAAAACTCGTGTCAGTGTCTTAAGGTAAAACAAATAATCATGAAAATAATAGTTTTTCTTTCTTTCTTGGGAAAACTTTTCCATCTCGCAATAATGGTCATAATCTCTTTTGTGGCATTCTTATAGACATTTTCTTGGTATAAAATAATACCTGTACTCGTAATGGTGGAAGTTGGAAATCTGTAGGGCGATTAAGGTAATCATTTTAATGTCCGAGTGTAAGAACGAAAGGAAATGTTTTCTTATTTTCATCCGAAATCCGCCTGTCTTTTTTCTCTATTTCGTGTATTATTTTAACGTATTCTTCTTAAGGTTTGTTGCTTATTTCAAATAAACTCTCTAATCGACTTCTAAGACAAGTGGCAAAGGGCAATGAAAGAAAAAAACCTTCACATGTAATTTATTTCCAAGCAGTTTCGAATTTATCTTAAGCATTCAATATTGACCGAACGTTTGGATAACATTTGCAAAAGCTAAAGAGAAAACAAAAACGGAGGGCAGCAGTGAGAGAATTTTAGCAAGGATTGAGAACTGCATAGAGAAAGGGTAGTTGTTTTCAGTTCCGAATAAAAACGATAAATTCGGCGACAGCTTTTACATCGATCGGAAAATTGTCAAAATTTTACTTCTATAGAAAATTTTGTCAAAACTTTATTTCTATCGAAAATTTTATAAAAATTTTATTTCTATAGAAAATATTGACAAAATTTTATTTTTATAGAAAATTTTGTCAAAAATTTATTTCACAATTAATTATTATTCGATTTGGATGTTAATCGCCTGTTTCAGTATTAGGCTAACATGAAAAATAAATTTTATTTCTATAGAAAATTTTGTAAAAATTTTATTTCAATAGAAAATTTTACTTCTATAGAAAATTTTATCAAAATTTTATTTTTGTAGAAAATTTTATCAAAATTTTATTTTTGTAGAAAATGTTGTTAAAATTTTATTTCTATAGAAAATTTTGCCAAAATTTTATTTCTATAGAAAATTTTGCCAAAATTTTATTTCGTTTTATTTGTTATTGTTGGCTTCTCTTCAATCGTTATTGTTGTTTTTGATCTCAGCTTAAAGCCACGCATTGACTAAACTACAAGTGTAGCTTAACCAACAGAGGAAAAGTAAAAAATTTGACAAGCATACTTTTCCTCTGTTGGTTAGGCTACACTTGTAGTTTAGTCAATGCATGGCTTTAAGCTGAGATCAAAAACAACAATAAAATTTTATTTCTATAGAAAATTTTTGCAAAATTCTATTTCAATAGAAAATTTTTGCAAAATTTTATTTCTATAGAAACATTTTGCAAAATTTTATTTTTATAGAAAATCTTTGAAAAATTTTAATTCTATAGAAAATTTTGCAAAATTTTAATTCTATAGAAAATTTTTGCACAATTTTATTTCTATAAAAAATTTTGTTAAATTTTTATATTTATAGAAAATGTTTGCACAATTTTATTTCTATAGAAAATTTTGTAAAAATTTTATTTCAATAAAAAAATTTTACTTCTATAAAAATTTCATCAAAATTTTATTTTTGTAGAAAATTTTGTCAAAATTTTATTTTTCTAGAAAATTCTCTCAAAGTTTTAATTCTATGGAAAATTTTGTCAAATTTTATTTCTATAGAAAATTTTGTCAAAATTTTATTCCGATAGAAAATTTTGTGATTTTTTTTTTTTCTATAGATAATTTTGTCAAAATTTATTTCTATAGAAAATTTTGTCAAAATTTTATTTCTATAAAAATTTTGTCAAACTTTTATTTCTATAGAACATTTTTGCAAAATTGTATTTCTATAAAAAATTTTGTCAAAATTTTATTTCTATAGAAAATTTTGTCAAAATTTTATTTCTATAGAAAATTTTGTAAACATTTTATTTCAATAGAAAATTTTACATCTATAGAAAACTTTATCAAAGTTTTATTTTTGTAGAAAATTTTGTCAAAATTTTATTGCTATAGAAAACTGTAGCAAAATTTTATTTCTATAAAAAATTGTAGTAAAATTTTATTTCTATAGAAAATTGTTGCAAAATTTTATTCCTATAGAAAATTTTTTTAAAATTTTATTTCTATAGAAAATTTTGTACATTATTTATTTCGATAGAATTTTTTTTCTATAGAAAATTTTGTCAAAATTTTATTTGAGTAGAAAATTTTATCAAAATTTTATTTTTCTAGAAAATTTTGTCAAAATTTTATTTCTATCGAAAATTTTTGCAAAATTTTAATTCTATAGAAAATTTTGTCAAATTTTGTAAAAAATTTATTTCAATCGAAAATTTTACTTCTATAAGAATTTTATCAAATTTTTTTTTTTTAGAAAATTTTGTCAAAATTTATTTTTCTAGAAAATTCTCTCAAAGTTTTATTTCTATAGAAAATTTTGTCAAAATTTTATTTCTATAGAAAATTTTGTCAAAATTTTATTCCGATCGAAAATTTTGTCAAGATTTTATTCCGATAGAAAATTTTGTCAGATTTTATTCCGATAGAAAATTTTGACTTTTTTTTCTATAGATAATTTTGTCCAAATTTTATTTCTATGAACATTTTGTCAAAATTTTATTTATATCAAAAATGTTGTCAAAATTTTATTTCTGTAGAAATTTTTGTCAAAATTTTATTTCTATAGAATATTTTGCAAAATTTTATTTCTATGGAAAATTTTTGTAACATTTTATTTCTATAGAAAATTTTGTAAAAATTTTATTTTATAGAAAATTTTATCAAAATTTTATTTTTGTAGAAAATTTTATTTTTCTATAAAATTTTGTCTAAATGTTGTTTTTTTATTTCAGCTTAAAACCATACATTGACTAAACTACAAGAGTAGCTTAACCAACAGAGGAAAAGAATGTTTGTCAAATTTATTTGGGCAAAGCCCTATAGACTGCAAGATGGTTGGATGGACGCACGTTTCGGAATTACCACATTCCTCATCAGCATCCTCTACTTGCAGCAAAACTATCAACCAATTATCAGAATAAATTCAGGCAGTTTATTAAACCCAACAAAAACCACACTTGAACCCTCCGAAAAAAGGTTTTACATTGATAGCCGGCTTATGCCGAAATAAACTCGAAACAAACATATCTCTTTTCCTATTTTGTCTAAATTTTATTTTTCTAGAAAATTTTGTCAAAATTTTATGTCTATAAAAATTTTGTAAAAATTTTATTTCTATAGAAAATTTTTGCAAAATTGTATTTCTATAGAAAATTTTGCAAAATTTTATTTCTATAGAAAACTTTTGCAAAATTTTATTTTTATAGAAAATTGTAGCAAAATTTTATTTCTATAGAAAATTGTTGCAAAATTTTATTTCTATAGAACTTTTTGCAAAATTTTATTTCTATTGAAAATTTTGCAAAAATTTTATTTCTATGGAAAATTTTTGCAAAATTTTATTTCTATAGAAAATTTTTGCAGAATTTTATTTATATAGAAAATTTTGCTAATTTTTTTTATATCTATAGAAAATTTTGTTAAATTTTTATATCTATAGAAAATGTTTGCATAATTTTATTTCTATATAAAAATTTTGTAAAAATATTATTTCAATAGAAAATTTTACTTCCATAAAAATTTTATGAAAATTTTATTTTTGTGGAAATTTTTATTTCTATAGAAAATTTTGTCAAAATTTTATTTCTATAGAATATTTCGTCAAAATTTTATTTCTGTAGAAAATTTTTGTCAAAATTTTATTTATGTAGAAAATGTTAGCAAAATTTTATTTCTATAGAAAATTTTTGCAAAATTTTAGTTCTATAGAAAATTTTTGCAAAATTTTATTTCTATAGAAAATTTTTCAAAATTGTATTTCTATAGAAATACTTTTCCTCTGTTGGTTAAGCTACACTTGTAGTTTAGTCAATGCATGACTTTAAGCTGAGATCAAAAACAACAATAAAATTTTATTTCTATAGAAAATTTTTGCAAAATTCTATTTCAATAGAAAATTTTTGCAAAATTTTATTTCTATGGAAATTTTTATTTCTATAGAAAATTTTGTCAAAATTTTATTTCTATAGAAAATTTCGTCAAAATTTTATTTCTGTAGAAAATTTTTGTCAAAATTTTATTTATGTAGAAAATGTTAGCAAAATTTTATTTCTATAGAAAATTTTTGCAAAATTTTAGTTCTATAGAAAATTTTTGCAAAATTTTATTTCTATAGAAAATTTTTCAAAATTGTATTTCTATAGAAAATTTTGCAAAATTTTATTTCTATAGAAAATTATGTCAAATTTTTTATATATTTATCAAATTTTGTATATCTATAGAAAATGTTCTCAAAATTTTGTTTTTTTTTTTTTTAATATTAAATAAATATTAAATATCAAAGACCAATTATATTAGAGCCTTAGGCGTTACATGCCTCCTAAGTTGGAAAATCAAAAAATCTGAACGAGTGTGCCCCTCATAATTATTTTGTGCATCAGTTGATTATTTAAACCATTTAGCAGGAGCCAAGATTCGCTTCATTTTTCAAGCAACCATTAACCAACCACCCCTCAGAAATGCAAGCATATGACAAAAAGAGAATGGCTGGCTGAAATACATGAGTGACCAACATCATTCTCATCCACGTTGTCATAGTCATCGTCATCACTGGACAGCCATCATCACGTCACATCACCATTCTACCATGATGATGATATCGTTGTTCCTCCCCAATCAAGTTCATCGAATTCATCGACCTGGATTGGTACAAGGATTTACATCGCTATCACTCCTCTCTATTGGCCATGCGATTATTTGCTTTCGTTTGCGAGGATATCGGTCACTGTGTTCATGACGAAAATAGGTTTCATTTATCTTCTTTGTTGCTGGTTTTTATGAACGGCAGATGGGAGTAGCATGACTCAAGTAAAATGCAAAAGGAGATAACAAAGGCCTTAAGGATTTGTTTATGGCATCGAGTATACCTTCATACAAATTTTTTTGATAATGATGAAATTTCAATTAAGAAAGGGCTCAAAATATTTTCTATGTGTTAATTTTTTGAAATCAATTTTATAAAGTGAGCTTTAATTTTTTTGATCCATATACCTTTTGGCATTTTATCCATGTGTCTCAGTATTCGATATGTATTATATGCATTTTGATGAGTATGGCCATGTTCAAGGGAATTCGCTACTGTTTTTGTATTACGCGAGATTATTAAATGCTTGACTATTCGAACTTACCTCAGTGGATCCTTTATATGAATATAACGGTCTAAGGATATTGCACATAAATTCAGTATGGACGCCGTCGAGCACATCACATCGAAGGCAACCCATGTATCACAAAATTGCGCACCAAAAATCCAATAACCTATAATATAGACAGAGAGAAAAAAAGAACAAATAGGATTAAGTAAGGGAAGAAAATCAGGAAACGAAACAAAAAACAAAATGAAATGATAATTCATCCCGAAGGCTACGAAGGTAACTGGTTTAATTAGCAAAAAAATTAACTATAGTATTGAAATAAGCTTGTTCATAAGTTTGATTAACAACTAATGATTTCATAAGAATTATTTAATCCGAAATCCCATGATTATTTGAAGAGAAAAGAAATGAAAAAATGAATTTGAATACATACTGGAGATATCATTCATAATCAGGAGACACAGTGTTAAATTGCCAGTCTAAATTTATTTTTCACAAAACTGACAGGATTGAGATATCCAGTAATTTTCATTCACGGTGATGACAACCTTATTTCGGAATATCAAACTGTAAAATATCTTGGAGCTTATTTTTCATACAACCTTTCTTGGGACAAGCATTTTGTAATGATAAAATCTAATATACCCAAGACATCACAAATCTTACGAAAATTTAAAATCAAACTATCAAGGGATACAAAGGGATACAAGGGATACTATATCTTTTTCTTTATGCTTCTACTGTCTTTTTGTTTATGCTTCTACTACTTATGGACGTAAAAGGGTTATTCTACATCTCTTCTGAAAATTGTAGATATCGGGTGTCAGATCGATGTAGAACTGATCTCTCAAAAACTAAAATTAAATATGCTGGAGCTCATGTAATTAATGATTTGCCACATACCCATAGGGGACTGTAAACATTCCTGTTTTTAAAATCGGATTGAAAAAATATATTTTTGGGAACACTTAAGAATTCTAAAGGTTTATTTCAACATTTTGAAATGTAATTAGAAAATTGTCTCTTCAAGAGTCTTCAAAAAAAAAAAAAAAAATTGTGTTGAATTAAAAAAAAGAACCCTAGTTCACAATTCCATTAATTGGATTCGATTTTAATTTAAAGTAAATTGATACAGAGTCATATCAAACAGGCTAATACATCTTGGATGCATCATAAACTAAACACCATGGATTGAATGGTAGAAATATCGCTTAAAACACCTCATGAATTTCTGGAATTGCTATAGAAATAACATTTTGGCAAAATTTTCTTTAGAAATAAATTTTTGACGAAATTTCCTATAGAAATAAAATTTTTACAAAATTTTCTATAGAAATAAAATTTTGACAAAATTTTCTATAGAAATAAAATTTTGACAAAATTTTCTATAGAAATAAAATTTTGACAAAATTTTCTATAGAAATAAAATTTTGACAAAATTTTCCATAGAAATAAAATTTTGACAAAATTTTCTATAGAAATAAAATTTTGACAAAATTTTCTATAGAAATAAAATTTTGACATAATTTTCTATAGAAATAAAATTTTGACAAAATTTTCTATAGAAATAAAATTTTGACAAAATTTTCTATAGAAATAAAATTTTGACAAAATTTTCTATAGAAATAAAATTTTGACAAAATTTTCTATAGAAATAAAATTTTGACAAAATTTTCTATAGAAATAAAATTTTGACAAAATTTTCCATAGAAATAAAATTTTGACAAAATTTTCTATAGAAATAAAATTTTGACAAAATTTTCTATAGAAATAAAATTTTGACAAAATTTTCTATAGAAATAAAATTTTGACAAAATTTTCTATAGAAATAAAATTTTGACAAAATTTCTATAGAAATAAAATTTTGACAAAATTTTCTATAGAAATAAAATTTTGACAAAATTTTCTATAGAAATAAAATTTTGACAAAATTTTCTATAGAAATAAAATTTTGACAAAATTTTCTATAGAAATAAAATTTTGACAAAATTTTCTATAGAAATAAAATTTTGACAAAATTTTCCATAGAAATAAAATTTTGATACAATTGTCTATAGAAATAAAATTTTGATAAAATTGTCTATAGAAATAAAAGTTTGAACAAATTTTCCATAGAAATAAAATTTTGATAAAATTTTCTATAGAAATAAAAGTTCGAAAAAATTTTCTATAGAAATAAAATTTTGACAAAATTTTCTATAGAAATAAAATTTTGACAAAATTTTCTATAGAAATAAAATTTTGACATAATTTTCTATAGAAATAAAATTTTGACAAAATTTTCTATAGAAATAAAATTTTGACAAAATTTTCTATAGAAATAAAATTTTGACAAAATTTTCTATAGAAATAAAATTTTGACAAAATTTTCTATAGAAATAAAATTTTGACAAAATTTTCTATAGAAATAAAATTTTGACAAAATTTTCTATAGAAATAAAATTTTGACAAAATTTTCTATAGAAATAAAATTTTGACAAAATTTTCTATAGAAATAAAATTTTGACAAAATTTTCTATAGAAATAAAATTTTGACAAAATTTTCCATAGAAATAAAATTTTGATAAAATTGTCTATAGAAATAAAATTTTGATAAAATTGTCTATAGAAATAAAAGTTTGAACAAATTTTCCATAGAAATAAAATTTTGATAAAATTTTCTATAGAAATAAAAGTTTGAAAAAATTTTCTATGAAATAAAATTTTGACAACATTTTGGATAGAAATAAAATTTTGACAAAATTTTTTATAGCAAAAAAAAATGACAACATTTTTTATAGAAATAAAATTTTGACAAAAATTTCTATAGAAAACAAATTTGACAAAATTTTCTATAGAAATAAAATTTTTACAAAATTTTCTATAGACATGAAATTTCGACAATAGTTTCTATAGAAATAAAATTTTGGCAAAATTTTCTAAAGAAATAAAATTAAGCAAAATTTTCTATAGAAATAAATTTTTGATTTTGACAAAATTTTCTATAGAAATAAAATTTTGACAAAATTTTCTATAGAAATAAAATTTTGACATAACTTTCTATAGAAATAAAATTTTGGCAAAATTTTCTATAGAAATAAAATTTTGGCAAAATTTTCTTTAGAAATAAAATGTTGACAACATTTTCTATAGAAATAAAATTTTGACAAAATTTTCTATAGAAATAAAATTTTGATAAAATTTTCTATAGAAATAAAATTTTGGCAAAATTTTCTATAGAAATAAAATTTAGACAAAATTTTCTATAGAAATAATATTTTGACAAAATTTTCTATAGAAATAAAAATTAAGAAAATTTTATATAGAAATAAAATTTTGACAAAATTTTCCATAAAATAAAATTTTGACAAAAATAAAATTTTGACAAAATTTTCTATAGAAAAAAAAAATTGACACAATTTTATATAGAAATCAAGTTTGAAATAAAATTTTGACTATAGGAATATAATTTTGACAAAATTTTCTATAAAAAATTTTCTATAGAAATAAAATTTTGACAAAATTTTCTATAGAAATAAAATTTTGACAAAATTTTCTATAGAAATAAAATTTTGACATAATTTTCTATAGAAATAAAATTTTGACAAAATTTTCTATAGAAATAAAATTTTGACAAAATTTTCTATAGAAATAAAATTTTGACAAAATTTTCTATAGAAATAAAATTTTGACAAAATTTTCTATAGAAATAAAATTTTGACAAAATTTTCTATAGAAATAAAATTTTGACAAAATTTTCTATAGAAATAAAATTTTGACAAAATTTTCTATAGAAATAAAATTTTGACAAAATTTTCCATAGAAATAAAATTTTGACAAAATTTTCCATAGAAATAAAATTTTGACAAAATTTTCCATAGAAATAAAATTTTGATAAAATTGTCTATAGAAATAAAATTTTGATAAAATTGTCTATAGAAATAAAAGTTTGAACAAATTTTCCATAGAAATAAAATTTTGATAAAATTTTCTATAGAAATAAAAGTTTGAAAAAATTTTCTATAGAAATAAAATTTTGACAAAATTTTCTATAGAAATAAAATTTTGACAAAATTTTCTATAGAAATAAAATTTTGACATAATTTGCTATAGAAATAAAATTTTGACAAAATTTTCTATAGAAATAAAATTTTGACAAAATTTTCTATAGAAATAAAATTTTGACAAAATTTTCTATAGAAATAAAATTTTGACAAAATTTTCTATAGAAATAAAATTTTGACAAAATTTTCTATAGAAATAAAATTTTGACAAAATTTTCTATAGAAATAAAATTTTGACAAAATTTTCTATAGAAATAAAATTTTGACAAAATTTTCTATAGAAATAAAATTTTGACAAAATTTTCCATAGAAATAAAATTTTGATAAAATTGTCTATAGAAATAAAATTTTGATAAAATTGTCTATAGAAATAAAAGTTTGAACAAATTTTCCATAGAAATAAAATTTTGATAAAATTTTCTATAGAAATAAAAGTTTGAAAAAATTTTCTATGAAATAAAATTTTGACAACATTTTGGATAGAAATAAAATTTTGACAAAATTTTTTATAGCAAAAAAAAATGACAACATTTTTTATAGAAATAAAATTTTGACAAAAATTTCTATAGAAAACAAATTTGACAAAATTTTCTATAGAAATAAAATTTTTACAAAATTTTCTATAGACATGAAATTTCGACAATAGTTTCTATAGAAATAAAATTTTGGCAAAATTTTCTAAAGAAATAAAATTAAGCAAAATTTTCTATAGAAATAAATTTTTGATTTTGACAAAATTTTCTATAGAAATAAAATTTTGACAAAATTTTCTATAGAAATAAAATTTTGACACAACTTTCTATAGAAATAAAATTTTGGCAAAATTTTCTATAGAAATAAAATGTTGGCAAAATTTTCTATAGAAATAAAATTTTGACAACATTTTCTATAGAAATAAAATTTACAAAATTTTCTATAGAAATAAAATTTTGACAAAATTTTCTATAGAAATAAAATTTTGGCAAAATTTTCTATAGAAATAAAATTTAGACAAAATTTTCTATAGAAATAATATTTTGACAAAATTTTCTATAGAAATAAAAATTAAGAAAATTTTATATAGAAATAAAATTTTGACAAAATTTTCCATAAAATAAAATTTTGACAATTTGACAAAAATAAAATTTTGACAAAATTTTCTATAGAAAAAAAAAATTGACACAATTTTATATAGAAATCAAGTTTGAAATAAAATTTTGACTATAGGAATATAATTTTGACAAAATTTTCTATAAAAAATTTTCTATAGAAATAAAATTTTGGCAAAATTTTCTATAGAAATAAAATTTTGACAAAATTTTTTATAGAAATAAAATTTTGACAAAATTGTCTATTTTAACAAAATTTTCTATAAAAATAAAATTTTGACAAAATTTTCTATAGAAATAAAATTTTGACAAAATTTTCTATAGAAATAAAATTTTGACAAAATTTTCTATAGAAATAACATTTTGAAAAAAAAAATTCTATAGAAATAAAATTTTGACAAAATTTTCTATCGGAATAAAATTTTGATAAAATTTTCCATAGAAAAAAAAAATTGAGATTTTCTTTAGAAATAAAAATTTGGGAAATTTCATAGAAAATTTTTACAAAATTTTCTATGAAATCAAATTGTAACAAAATTTTCTATAGAAATCAAATTGTAACAAAATTTTCTATAGAAATAAAATTTTGACAATATTTGTTATAGAAAGAAATTTTGACACAATTTTCTATCAAAATAAAATTTTGATAAAATTTTCTATAGAAATAAAGTTCTGACAAAATTTTCTATATAAATAAATTTTTGACAAAAATGTCTATATAAATATAACTTTAACAAAATTTTCTGTAGAAATTTTTACAAAATCTTCTACAGAAATAACATTTTTTACAAGTTTTTCTATAGAAATAGAATTTTGACAAAATTTTCTATACAAATAAAACTTTGACAAAATTTTCTATAGAAATAAAATTTTGACAAAATTAAATAAAATTGTACATAAAATTTTTTTAGAAAAAAAAATTGTGATAAAATTCTCTTTAGAAAAAAATATTTTGACAAAATTTTCTATAGAAATAAAATTTTGACAAAATTTCCTACAAATTCAATTTCTATAAAAATGTTAGTTTTCGTATTAATTCAGTGTGAGCGAGTTCTCCCTTTTAGCAGAAGTGGTAACATTCTCTTGTTGGTGCAAGCTTAAATCGTGGTGCAATGGTTAGCATGCCCGCCTTGTATACACAAGGTCGTGGGTTCGATTCCTGCTTCGACCGAACACCAAAAAGTTTTTCAGCGGTGGATTATCCCACCTCAGTAATGCTGGTGACATTTCTGAGGGTTTCAAAACTTCTCTAAGTGGTTTCACTGCAATGTGGAACGCCGTTAGGACTCGATATAAAAAGGAGATCCCTTGTCATTTTGACAAAATTTTCTATAGAAATAAAAATTAAGAAAATTTTATATAGAAATAAAATTTTGACAAAATTTTCCATAAAATAAAATTTTGACAATTTGACAAAAATAAAATTTTGACAAAATTTTCTATAGAAAAAAAAAATTGACACAATTTTATATAGAAATCAAGTTTGAAATAAAATTTTGACTATAGGAATATAATTTTGACAAAATTTTCTATAAAAAATTTTCTATAGAAATAAAATTTTGGCAAAATTTTCTATAGAAATAAAATTTTGACAAAATTTTCTATAGAAATAAAATTCTGACAAAATTTTCTATAGAAATAAAATTTTGACAAAATTTTCCATAGAAATAACATTTTGACAAAATTTTCTATAGAAATAAAATTTTGACAAAATTTTCTATAGAAATAAAATTTTGACATAATTTTCTATAGAAATAAAATTTTGACATAATTTTCTATAGAAATAAAATTTTGACAAAATTTTCTATAGAAATAAAATTTTGACAAAATTTTCTATAGAAATAAAATTTTGACAAAATTTTCTATAGAAATAAAATTTTGACAAAATTTTCTATAGAAATAAAATTTTGACAAAATTTTCTATAGAAATAAAATTTTGACAAAATTTTCTATAGAAATAAAATTTTGACAAAATTTTCTATAGAAATAAAATTTTGACAAAATTTTCCATAGAAATAAAATTTTGACAAAATTTTCCATAGAAATAAAATTTTGATAAAATTGTCTATAGAAATAAAATTTTGATAAAATTGTCTATAGAAATAAAAGTTTGAACAAATTTTCCATAGAAATAAAATTTTGATAAAATTTTCTATAGAAATAAAAGTTTGAAAAAATTTTCTATAGAAATAAAATTTTGACAAAATTTTCTATAGAAATAAAATTTTGACATAATTTTCTATAGAAATAAAATTTTGACAAAATTTTCTATAGAAATAAAATTTTGACAAAATTTTCTATAGAAATAAAATTTTGACAAAATTTTCTATAGAAATAAAATTTTGACAAAATTTTCTATAGAAATAAAATTTTGACAAAATTTTCTATAGAAATAAAATTTTGACAAAATTTTCTATAGAAATAAAATTTTGACAAAATTTTCTATAGAAATAAAATTTTTACAAAATTTTCTATAGAAATAAAATTTTGACAAAATTTTCTATAGAAATAAAATGTTGACAAAATTTTCCATAGAAATAAAATTTTGATAAAATTGTCTATAGAAATAAAATTTTGATAAAATTGTCTATAGAAATAAAAGTTTGAACAAATTTTCCATAGAAATAAAATTTTGATAAAATTTTCTATAGAAATAAAAGTTTGAAAAATTTTCTATGAAATAAAATTTTGACAACATTTTGGATAGAAATAAAATTTTGACAAAATTTTTTATAGCAAAAAAAATGACAACATTTTTTATAGAAATTAAATTTTGACAAAAATTTCTATAGAAAACAAATTTGACAAAATTTTCTATAGAAATAAAATTTTTACAAAATTTTCTATAGACATGAAATTTCGACAATAGTTTCTATAGAAATTAAATTTTGGCAAAATTTTCTAAAGAAATAAAATTAAGCAAAATTTTCTATAGAAATAAATTTTTGATTTTGGCAAAATTTTCTATAGAAATAAAATTTTGACAAAATTTTCTATAGAAATAAAATTTTGACACAACTTTCTATAGAAATAAAATTTTGGCAAAATTTTCTATAGAAATAAAATTTTGGCAAAATTTTCTATAGAAATAAAATTTTGGCAAAATTTTCTATAGAAATAAAATTTTGACAAAATTTTCTATAGAAATAAAATTTTGACAAAATTTTCTATAGAAATAAAATTTTGGCAAAATTTTCTATAGAAATAAAATTTAGACAAAATTTTCTATAGAAATAATATTTTGACAAAATTTTCTATAGAAATAAAAATTAAGAAAATTTTATATAGAAATAAAATTTTGACAAAATTTTCCATAAAATAAAATTTTGACAATTTGACAAAAATAAAATTTTGACAAAATTTTCTATAGAAAAAAAAATTGACACAATTTTATATAGAAATCAAGTTTGAAATAAAATTTTGACTATAGGAATATAATTTTGACAAAATTTTCTATAAAAAATTTTCTATAGAAATAAAATTTTGGCAAAATTTTCTATAGAAATAAAATTTTGACAAAATTTTTTATAGAAATAAAATTTTGACAAAATTGTCTATTTTAACAAAATTTTCTATAAAAATAAAATTTTGACAAAATTTTCTATAGAAATAAAATTTTGACAAAATTTTCTATAGAAATAACATTTTGAAAAAAAAAATTCTATAGAAATAAAATTTTGACAAAATTTTCTATCGGAATAAAATTTTGATAAAATTTTCCATAGAAAAAAAAAATTGAGATTTTCTTTAGAAATAAAAATTTGGGAAATTTCATAGAAAATTTTTACAAAATTTTCTATGAAATCAAATTGTAACAAAATTTTCTATAGAAATCAAATTGTAACAAAATTTTCTATAGAAATAAAATTTTGACAATATTTGTTATAGAAAGAAATTTTGACACAATTTTCTATCAAAATAAAATTTTGATAAAATTTTCTATAGAAATAAAGTTCTGACAAAATTTTCTATATAAATAAATTTTTGACAAAAATGTCTATATAAATATAACTTTAACAAAATTTTCTGTAGAAATTTTTACAAAATCTTCTACAGAAATAACATTTTTTACAAGTTTTTCTATAGAAATAGAATTTTGACAAAATTTTCTATACAAATAAAACTTTGACAAAATTTTCTATAGAAATAAAATTTTGACAAAATTAAATAAAATTGTACATAAAATTTTTTTAGAAAAAAAAATTGTGATAAAATTCTCTTTAGAAAAAAATATTTTGACAAAATTTTCTATAGAAATAAAATTTTGACAAAATTTCCTACAAATTCAATTTCTATAAAAATGTTAGTTTTCGTATTAATTCAGTGTGAGCGAGTTCTCCCTTTTAGCAGAAGTGGTAACATTCTCTTGTTGGTGCAAGCTTAAATCGTGGTGCAATGGTTAGCATGCCCGCCTTGTATACACAAGGTCGTGGGTTCGATTCCTGCTTCGACCGAACACCAAAAAGTTTTTCAGCGGTGGATTATCCCACCTCAGTAATGCTGGTGACATTTCTGAGGGTTTCAAAACTTCTCTAAGTGGTTTCACTGCAATGTGGAACGCCGTTAGGACTCGATATAAAAAGGAGATCCCTTGTCATTTTGACAAAATTTTCTATAGAAATAAAAATTAAGAAAATTTTATATAGAAATAAAATTTTGACAAAATTTTCCATAAAATAAAATTTTGACAATTTGACAAAAATAAAATTTTGACAAAATTTTCTATAGAAAAAAAAAAATTGACACAATTTTATATAGAAATCAAGTTTGAAATAAAATTTTGACTATAGGAATATAATTTTGACAAAATTTTCTATAAAAAATTTTCTATAGAAATAAAATTTTGGCAAAATTTTCTATAGAAATAAAATTTTGACAAAATTTTCTATAGAAATAAAATTTTGACAAAATTTTCTATAGAAATAAAATTTTGACAAAATTTTCTATAGAAATAAAATTTTGACAAAATTTTCCATAGAAATAAAATTTTGACAAAATTTTCTATAGAAATAAAATTTTGACAAAATTTTCTATAGAAATAAAATTTTGACATAATTTTCTATAGAAATAAAATTTTGACAAAATTTTCTATAGAAATAAAATTTTGACAAAATTTTCTATAGAAATAAAATTTTGACAAAATTTTCTATAGAAATAAAATTTTGACAAAATTTTCTATAGAAATAAAATTTTGACAAAATTTTCTATAGAAATAAAATTTTGACAAAATTTTCTATAGAAATAAAATTTTGACAAAATTTTCTATAGAAATAAAATTTTGACAAAATTTTCTATAGAAATAAAATTTTGACAAAATTTTCCATAGAAATAAAATTTTGACAAAATTTTCCATAGAAATAAAATTTTGATAAAATTGTCTATAGAAATAAAATTTTGATAAAATTGTCTATAGAAATAAAAGTTTGAACAAATTTTCCATAGAAATAAAATTTTGATAAAATTTTCTATAGAAATAAAAGTTTGAAAAAATTTTCTATAGAAATAAAATTTTGACAAAATTTTCTGTAGAAATAAAATTTTGACAAAATTTTCTATAGAAATAAAATTTTGACATAATTTTCTATAGAAATAAAATTTTGACAAAATTTTCTATAGAAATAAAATTTTGACAAAATTTTCTATAGAAATAAAATTTTGACAAAATTTTCTATAGAAATAAAATTTTGACAAAATTTTCTATAGAAATAAAATTTTGACAAAATTTTCTATAGAAATAAAATTTTTACAAAATTTTCTATAGAAATAATATTTTGACAAAATTTTCTATAGAAATAAAATTTTGACAAAATTTTCCATAGAAATAAAATTTTGATAAAATTGTCTATAGAAATAAAATTTTGATAAAATTGTCTATAGAAATAAAAGTTTGAACAAATTTTCCATAGAAATAAAATTTTGATAAAATTTTCTATGAAATAAAATTTTGACAACATTTTGGATAGAAATAAAATTTTGACAAAATTTTTTATAGCAAAAAAAAATGACAACATTTTTTATAGAAATTAAATTTTGACAAAAATTTCTATAGAAAACAAATTTGACAAAATTTTCTATAGAAATAAAATTTTTACAAAATTTTCTATAGACATGAAATTTCGACAATAGTTTCTATAGAAATAAAATTTTGGCAAAATTTTCTAAAGAAATAAAATTAAGCAAAATTTTCTATAGAAATAAATTTTTGATTTTGGCAAAATTTTCTATAGAAATAAAATTTTGACAAAATTTTCTATAGAAATAAAATTTTGACACAACTTTCTATAGAAATAAAATTTTGGCAAAATTTTCTATAGAAATAAAATTTTGGCAAAATTTTCTATAGAAATAAAATTTTGACAAAATTGTCTATTTTAACAAAATTTTCTATAAAAATAAAATTTTGACAAAATTTTCTATAGAAATAAAATTTTGACAAAATTTTCTATAGAAATAACATTTTGAAAAAAAAAATTCTATAGAAATAAAATTTTGACAAAATTTTCTATCGGAATAAAATTTTGATAAGATTTTCCATAGAAAAAAAAAAATTGACATTTTCTTTAGAAATAAAAATTTGGGAAATTTCATAGAAAATTTTTACAAAATTTTCTATGAAATCAAATTGTAACATAATTTTCTATAGAAATCAAATTGTAACAAAATTTTCTATAGAAATAAAATTTTGACAATATTTTTTATAGAAAGAAATTTTGACACAATTTTCTATCAAAATAAAATTTTGATAAAATTTTCTATAGAAATAAAGTTCTGACAAAATTTTCTATATAAATAAATTTTTGACAAAAATGTCTATATAAATATAACTTTAACAAAATTTTCTGTAGAAATTTTTACAAAATCTTCTACAGAAATAACATTTTTTACAAGTTTTTCTATAGAAATAGAATTTTGACAAAATTTTCTATACAAATAAAACTTTGACAAAATTTTCTATAGAAATAAAATTTTGACAAAATTAAATAAAATTGTACATAAAATTTTGTTAGAAAAAAAAAATTGTGATAAAATTCTCTTTAGAAAAAAATATTTTGACAAAATTTTCTATAGAAATAAAATTTTGACAAAATTTCCTACAAATTCAATTTCTATAAAAATGTTAGTTTTCGTATTAATTCAGTGTGAGCGAGTTCTCCCTTTTAGCAGAAGTGGTAACATTCTCTTGTTGGTGCAAGCTTAAATCGTGGTGCAATGGTTAGCATGCCCGCCTTGTATACACAAGGTCGTGGGTTCGATTCCTGCTTCGACCGAACACCAAAAAGTTTTTCAGCGGTGGATTATCCCACCTCAGTAATGCTGGTGACATTTCTGAGGGTTTCAAAACTTCTCTAAGTGGTTTCACTGCAATGTGGAACGCCGTTAGGACTCGATATAAAAAGGAGATCCCTTGTCATTGAGCTTGACATGGAATCGGGTAGCACTCAGTGATAAGATAGAAGTTCACCAATGTGGTATCACAATGGACTGAATAGTCTAAGTGAGCCTGATACATCGGGCTGCCACCTAACCAAAGCTTAAATCGTTAATACATTTAAAATTCGAAACATTTACAATTCAAGGAATACTTATATAACCAAAAAATTGCCTCTAATAGGAAGGAGCATATATTCATTCGAAAAAATAAATTCCATACTAACTACAAACATTTGGCAAAAAAAAAATTCAAAATATTGTTTTTGAATTTGGTAAATTTGTGGTAAACTTTTTTAAAAATTTTTTTAGATGTAAGTGGCAACCCTTGTCCGCATGGAGAAATTTTTTCTATGGATGGTTAACGATGGAAAACAGTCGATGGATACTTTTGCACCATCTCAGTTATACACGCAAAGAAAAAAAAATTGTGGTAAACTTTTTTTTAAATTTTTTTAGATGTAAGTGGCCACCGTTGTCCGTATGGAGAAATTTTTTCTATGAATGCTTAACGATGGAAAACTGCCGATGGATACACTGAAAAAAACGCATACCCGGTTCCAAAGATTTTGTCTTTACTTTAAAAAATTTGGTATTGATTCCGAGCCAATGAAGCGGAGAATACAAGTAAGGATACTTTTAAGACACAATTCTCTTTTAAAATCGGGTTTTGTGTACTTGCTTCTAGGAAGCAAATTTTAATTTTTTGTTTTTTTTCAGCTTTTTTTCTTCATATGCTATCAAAGTCCTTTAAAAACAAGTTAACGACGACTTTTTTTCCAAATTAAGACTCGACTTCTAGTAGAAATTATGCTGTGTTTCAAGTAAAAAACGTCTTTAAAATATAGTGTTGAAAAACATGTCATATATTTGAGTGATTTTTTGCTTTGTAGTCAAGATGCAAAAAGACAACAAATTTGAAGACAATTTCATTAAATTTAAAGATTTTTTCTAAATTATTAAAGTCAAGTTGACCTTAGCCCAAACATTTTATCTTTCATGTTATGATATCCATTTTTAAATCAAATCACTTAATTATAAGGACAATACGACCTCATTGAAAAGTTTATCGACCTTTGGTCAAGGAAAAAAACTTTATACTAGAGAAATACGTCTTCTATGCTAAGCAAAATTTGCATTCGTATTTTAAAGACATGAATCTTTGAACTCACGATAATATTTTTTTTCAGTGTACTTTTGCACCATCTCAGTTATACACGCAAAGAAAAAAAAAACATTTGGAAAATGTATTCCGAAAACGTTTTTCTTTTGTTTGAGTTTTTTGAATTTATTCGAAAATTTCAAACTTTTGACAACAAAAAAATAATATAACTTAACATACAGAGAAACGCAAATTTCAAAGATTCGTATCTTAGGCTTAAAGAAAAGCATTTTTAAATCAATGATAATGAATTTTTGTGTAATTTCTTAGTATAGTGTAAATAGCGAGTTTTAAAATTTAGGCTGCATAATCTTTCAGGTCAATATTTATTTCAGTGTAGAATGAACAAAATGATAGTAATTTTCATCAAGCGACAATGATAAGAACCACCTTCCTGTCGTTGCCCTTTAACCCAATGGCATTTACTTATTCGAAATTGAAAAATAATTGATAGTTTGATTTATGTCGCGCAAGATAATTGAAGGCCATGAATTTTACATTTACACAAAAGTGATTTATTTCCTATTCATTGTGGACACTTTTGATATTTTTTCAATTTGCTGTATGGCAAATGCATGAAGGCAGGTCCAATGAATTCCGAATGTGGTCACAATTTAATATAATTATTATTATTATTATAGCTCTTAATAAAACAAAACGGGCAATCTCCTTTATAGAGGTACCACGACAAATGTTAAAAGGTAAAGCTGTCCACCTACTCACTTTGTTATAACTTTTATACAAAGTTTTTTCCCTTTTCCCTTTTTTGCTTATTTTTTTTTTTTGCAAAACCTGTAAATTGCAAAATTATACTGGAATATACTCTGAATGGGAGATTATTGAAATAAACTTCAATTCACGACATTCGATTATGCCATCGTTAACAACGGCGTTTGTGTTGTGAATGGCTGGAGGGCAGGCTCTGGGTTATATCGAATTCGATTTGTTAGCATTGGCTTAACATACTAGCTTTCGCTTGTTTGGTGCGGGGAGGGGTGCGACGGGGTGGTAGATTGTTTGCATGCAAAATGTGTCACAAGAATATGGAAATTTTGTATCTGTAAGTTTTGCGGTTACGATTATGCATGCAAATTGCAATTCAAGCAAATATAATCGAAAGCAAACCAATATGAATAGATGCCTTCCCTCTGGTTCTTGTTATCACTAAAGAGGAGTATGGTAATCGATCCCACTGCCATCAACCCATTTCTAAACCAGCAAAATGTTGAAGCAAAAGGGATGTCGAACTAGACAATTTTCAAACGATTTTTTAACAAGTGGCAATTGAGGAGTATTGAAACATCTCCCTCTATAGATGGTTAAAAATCGTTAAATCGTAAAAATTTGAAAATTAGTGACCCATTATCGATGACATGCACTAAAAAACTATTGTTGTGAGGCCCAATATTGCATGTGCTTAAAATACAAATGCTAGTTTTGCTTAGCACAGAAGACGCATTTCTCTGATATAAAGTTTTTTTTTTCTTGTCCAAAAGTCGATAAACACAGAAACAATATCATCAAAATATTTTCAATTAAAAAGTTGATTCAAGTTGAAAATTTTATAAATTAATAAATTAATTGAGACTATAAACTTTTTAATCAAGATAGAAACATTTAAATTTTAAACTAAATAAACCAGCAAAAAAAGTGTTGCCAAATTGACGCAGAAGCGATGAATTTAACATGGGTTTGTCATAGGACGTATGTCCGCCATTTCAACAGCCGCTGCACTGAATTTGCATCACTTCTAAAGGCGTGAGGCCAATTCATTGTTTTGGATGTGAATTAAGAAGTCTTGTGATATTTTGACAAATAAATAATTTTTAATTTTTTTTTTTAATTTGGAACGTTTGTCATCAAATATTTTCAAAAATTCAAAAATTTTTTCTATAGAGGATTTAGCCTATTTTTTGGCAGTTAAAATAAAGAATATCTTTGGGAGGGCATTTTTGCAAGTTGTTTTAAAGTTGTGCCTTGAGAAGAACTTCCAAATTTTTTGGCTGAACAGTTATTAAAAATTTATTTCAAAGAATCAATTGTTAACCCTTTCGACCCTAAAGTTGCCTGTGGGCAACTTTTTGTGTTTTGAGACTCACTGTCAGCGTTGTTTTTGTTTTTGTTCATAAAACTGTAACGGTATCGAAAGCTACAAGTGTTTTCTTCAAGTTGAATGAAAAATCAGCTAATTTGGTTGTCAATTAGCAAAAAATTTTAATACGCACGTACCTCAAGAAAAAATATTTGCTAATTTAAAAAGAGGTTTTTATAGATGTGACTTTTTTCAAAAATTACAACTAAAATGTTGAAAGTTTTTATTAAATCTATTGTAGTAAATGTCAAATAAAATATTTCTGGAAGTCAAATCATAGAATTGCAAAAAACAACAGATGGGAAATTTTTAAAATTGAAAAGTTGCCTGTGGGCAACTTTGGGCAATTGTGGTAGTAAAATTACATATTTTTGAACATAAGACCTGGAGAAAAAAGGTTTGAAAAACAATGATTTTGAAAAAATTTTGAACTTCAATTGGGATGTCCCAGTCACGAGAAATGCGGCGATGATGTGGAAAACATATCTGCAG
Organism: Haematobia irritans; assembly: GCF_050003625.1. NCBI lineage: Eukaryota > Metazoa > Arthropoda > Insecta > Diptera > Muscidae > Haematobia > Haematobia irritans. The sequence continues at coordinate 204,977,762 of NC_134397.1, read as the reverse complement.
TGCAGTGGGGAATTTGGAAGGAATCGCAAAAAAGGAGGAAGCCACTTCTTGGCAATATAATAGTGGATTAGCACGAATATTGACACTTTATAATACTTTGGTTTTTTTACACAGCCAGTTAAATTGACATGGGCTAAAAACAAAAAAAAAAACAAAACATTTTCGTGAGTCACGCGAAGCCGTGAATGAAATTTAAACGAAATCTCGTGATAGAAATTTAAACGAAACCTCGTGAATGTGCGTGAACGGGATTAAAGAAAAATGTGTGGCGCGTGAGCGTGAGTAAAAATAAAATTGTGTTCGTGATTGTGAGTGAGTAAACTTTCTCCGAAATCACGCTCCCGATAAAAATTTACTTTCACGATCCAACCCACGCTCACGATACAACTCACGCTCAAGATAAAATTCACGTTAACAATAAAATTCATATTCACGATAAAATTCGCACTCACGGTAAAACAGACACAAAAAGTCACAATCACGAACAAATTAACGTTCACGATTAAATTCAAGCTCACCGATTTTAATCACCTTTACATATTTAATCACGCTTAAGATTTCAATAGTGTGAGTCACGAGAAATTTCGTTAATTACCAGAATTTTATTGAGCCACGAAAATTGTCGTGTTCCGAAAATATTCGTGACTTACGAGATTTGTCGTGAATTACGAAAATTTCGTGAATCGTGCGAAAGCGTGAGACATAAACATTGTTCATGTGTGAGCGTGTGCGAGTATGACTTTTCATTTCGTGACCGTGAATTCCTACCCACATGGCATGCGTGAGTACAACTATTTCTTCGTGAATGTGTTTGAGCGTGATTGAAAGTATATATTTACTGTAAAATAACAAAAAACTTAACAAAAATCCAATAAAACGTAATACGTCTATCATTACAAAACAAACTATTTTGTAGTCACAATTGCCCAAAGTTTCCCAAAGGCAACATTCTCTACCGCCTAAACGAATGGGCGTGGCGACCCGAAATTTTGGCTAGACGCTTCTTAAATGACTTCAAAATGATTAAAAGTTAAAAAAAAAATTTTTAGCGATACCTATAAAAATTCGGGGTCGAAAGGGTTAATCAAACTAAAAACAATAAGTCAATTTATATTTTTATACCCTGCGCCACACTGTGGAACAGGGTATTATAAGTTAGTGCATATGTTTGTAACACCCAGAAGGAGACGAGATAGACACATGGTGTCTTTGGCAATAATGCTCAGGGTGGGTCCCTGAGTCGATATAAACATGTCCGTCTGTCCGTCCGTCCGTCTGTCTGTGAACACATTTTTGTGATCAAAGTCTAGGTCGCAATTTAAGTCCAATCGCCTTCAAATTTGGCACATTTTCCTAATTTGGGACCCTATTGATTTTGGAAGAAATCGGTTCAGATTTAGATATAGCTCCCATATATATCTTTCGCCCGATATGAACTAATATGGACCCAGCAGCCAGAGTTTTATACCGATTTGCTTGAAATTTTGTTCAAACATAACACTTAGTCGTATAGACAAGTGTGCAAAATTTGATTGAAATCGGTTCAGATTTAGATATAGCTCCCATATATATCTTTCGCCCGATATGGACTAATATGGTCTTAAAAGCCAGAGTTTTGGCCCAATTTGGTTGAAATTTTGCACAGGGAGTATATTTAGCATTGTAGCTATGCGTGCCAAATTTGGTTGAAATCGATTTAGATTTAGATATAGCTCCCATATATATCTTTCGCCCGATATGCACTTATATGGACCCAGAAGCCAGAGTTTTATCCCGGTTAGCTTGAAATTTTGCACAAGGAGTACAATTGGTGGTATAGTCATGTGTGCCAAATTTGATTGAAATCGGTTCAGATTTAGATATAGCTTCGGTATATATTTTTCGTCCGATATGAACTTATATGGCCCCAGAAGCCAGAGTTTTGGCCCAATTTGGTTGAAATTTTGCACTAGGAGAACAATTATTAATATAGTCATGTGTGCCAAATTTGATTGAAATCGGTTCAGATTTAGATATAGCTCCCATATATATGATTTTCTGATTTCGACAAAAAATGGTCAAAATACCAACATTTTCCTTTTTAAATCGCCACTGCTTAGTCGAAAAGTTGTAAAAATGACTCTAATTTTCGTAAACTTCTAATACATAAATCATAAATAAACTTTTGCGAAGTTTCCTTAAAATTGCCTCAGATTTAAATGTTTCCCATATTTTTTTACTAAAATTGTGTTCCACCCTAGTGCATTAGCCAACTTAAATTTTGAGTCTATAGATTTTGTGAAAGTCTATCAAATTCTGTCCAAATCGAGTGATATTTAAATGCATATATTTGGGACAAACCTTTATATATAGCCCCCAACACATTTGACGGATGTTATATGGTATCGAAAATTTAAATCTACAAAGTGGTGCAGGGTATAATATAGTCGGCCCCGCCCGACGTTAGACTTTCCTTACTTGTTTTTATTAAAAAATTTTTGCAATCAACATCAATTGAAATTTACTTAATTAATTAAATTTTTAATCAAGTATTTTTTATGCCCAATTAAAAATGTGATTGATACTATCATTTTTGTGATTGAAGACATTTCTATTAAAAAATTAATCAATTAATTTCGTGATTGAATCAGAATTTTTTTATGTGAACTTTTCAATGAATGCGTTTTTACACCTTTCACCACTACTGTGATATAGGGTACAATAGGTTTGTGCATTTGTATGTAACGTCAAGAAGGACCAGTCTAAGACCCATCTTTTAGTATACCGATCGTCTTTGAATTAAATTCTGAGTCGATTTAGTCGATGTCTTTCTGTCTGTCTGTCCGTCTGCTCATGTATTTTTGTGTGGAAGGTACAGCTCGCAACTTATGTCCAATCGTTCTCAAATTTGGTACACGGGCCAAATTCCGGTTTGCTTCAATTTTGGCATAAGGAGTACATTGATAGCATCACGAGGTGTGCAAAATTTGGTTGCAATCGATTCAGATTATATATAGCTCCCATATATATCTTATGCCCGATATGCACTTATATGGGCCCAGAGGCTAGAGTTTTTCCGTGATTTACGTGAAATTTTGCAGAGATATTAAATCTAATATTCTAATCATACCAGATGTGGTCAAAATCAGTTCAGATTTACATATAGCTCCCATATATATCCTTCGTAAAATACACACTTATATGGTCCAAGAGGCCAGAGTTTAACCTTGATTTGCTTCAAATTTGGCACAAATTTTAATTTTTCCTTTTGTCAGCTTATTTTCTTCATATGCTATCAAGGTCCTATAAAAACGTATTAACGGCAACATTAATTTCCAAATTCAGACTCGACTTCCAGTAAAAATTATGGCATGTTGCATATAAAAACGTCTTTAAAATAACGTATTGAAAAGCATGTCCTATTTTTAAACCCTTATTTTTTTAAACCCTTTAACCCCTTGTTTGCTTTGTAGTTAAGATGCAAAAAGACAACAAATTTAAAGACAATTTCATTAATTTTAAATAAAATTTCTGTATAATTAAAGTCAAGTTGACCTTAGTCCAAAAACGACAAAACGATTTCATTGATAAGTTTATCGACTTTTGGACAAGGAGGAAAACTTTATATAAGAAAAATGTGTCTCCTATAGTAAGCAAATTTGCATTCGCATTTTAAGGACATGAAATCTTTGGCCTCATGACAATATTTTTTTCAGTGTAATATTTTGTTTCTTCCCAGGGCATTAACCAAATTTAAATTGTAAATCTAGAGAGTTTTTGAAAGTATAAAAAATTCTGTCGAAATCAGATTTAATAAATCAGATTTAATAAAAGTTATTTGATTTAAGAATGGATATCTTTACATGAATGACTGTTTTGTTTGACTGACGTCAACATGGCTTTGACTATTCTGAAAAATTATTTCCTAGTATTATTATTATTTATAATTATTATTGGATAAAATTATTTTGGGAGTGACTTAAAATTAATTTATATTTTATTTCCGTTTGGCTTCCCTCTTCTTTGAGTGTACATTTCGCAGGTGTCCACTTAAGCAAATCCCTGTATTAAATCCATTCATTCAAAATTTTCTCTTTTGGGCATTTTAATTTTTTTTTTATCTCGTCATATCTACACTTGCAGCCCTAACCAACGTACAATAACGCTAACACACACTGGTAGAGGTGTGCACGTGAGTAATATTTTACTCACGCTCACGACGGAAAAATCTTACTCACGCACACTCACGCACGACATTGTTTTGTAGGACTCACGCTCATACACACTCACGAAACGAAAATTTGTACTCAGGGAAGAAAATGTCGTGACTAACGAAAAATATTGTAACTCACGAAAAATGTCGTGACTCACGAATAATTTTATGAGTGATTTACCTTAGAGACGTGTCATGAGCATGATTAAAATCGAGACTGTTATTAAACTCTTAACACCCCAGGAGTCACTAAAATTGTAAATGAATTCAACTCGTAGGCGTTTTATGTCATTGGGCGGATTTTTTTTCGTGAGCGTATTTTTCCGAACTTCATTACTCACGCACACTCACGAAGAAATTATTTTCGTGACTCACACGCACGCACGACATTTGTCACGTGCACACCTCTACACTCTGGTAGTCATTTTGACAATATAGAATTCTGTCCGAACATACAAGCAGCGCAGCTGGTTGTTGTGCTGATGCCTGTTTTGCTAGTGTTGCAGTACTCCCATATATAATAGTGCCAGTTGCCAGCTGTCGTTAGCCACAGACATGGGGCTTGACAACCAATTTGTGGACAGCCTTGTTCTTGCCAATGATAATAACTCACAATACACATTCACAATGTTACTTAGTAGTGGTGACACGCATCCACATACATATAATTTAAAACCTTAGCCAACGTTCTCTCAGGATCCAATTCACATGGTCAACTGTGATGTTTAGTTTTCTATGAATCATTTGTCGATGTGTGTGTGTGTGTGTCTGTGTGTACGAGTTATTCTTGTGACACTCAACAGGAAATAAACCTGGTTTATGGTTTGTCCCTATTATCCAAGTAAATACACTATTTAATTTTAACCTTAGAGGGTCGTTGTACGCAAGGTGTAGTTGATGCAGATGAAAAATGATTTAGTTTGCCATAATATTAAATGTGCTAATTTTTTGGTAATAAATGAGAAAGAGAGAAAAGCCATAAATAAAATTGTTTTTATTTCAGGAAAGTTATGTTTTCCCAAAAAAAGTGAATAGATATAATTGGAAGAAATCTCATCGTAATTTTCTGAAGAATTTTTTTTGAAGCATTGTGGCTAATTTGTATGTCTGGACAGACCAATTAATGTTGAAAACAGACATACAAATTATTCAACAAATTTCTTCAGAGAATTACGATGATCTTTCTTCCAATTATATCTATTCAATTTGTTTGGGAAAACATAACTTTTCTTAAATAAAAACAATTTTATTTATAAAATTTAGATATAATACATAAATATTATATCTAAATTCCATAAATAAAATTGTTTTTATTTCTTTAAGGTTGATTACCACGCACTAAAATGTTAGAGTACTATGAGTAATATTGGAGACATTTCTAAGATTAATTGGTCAAAACTTGTCTAAGTGGGTACAAAGGCAATATGAAGCGCAGTTCGTAATCGGCTATAAAAAGGAGGGCCCTTGTTATAGAGCTTAATATAATATCGAGCAGTATGCATTGAGGAAAGAGAAGTTTACCGGGTATCACAATAGACTGAAGAGTCTAAGTGAGCCAAAAATAACCTAACCCATATTAGAGAAGAAGCTTACAAAACAAAGAAGAAGAAAAGCCGATATGGTGATGTACTCACGGTTGCCACTCGTGCAAAAATTAATGTACCAAAATTTGAAGAAAATTTTAACAAAAATTTACCAAATTAAAAAAATCTTATTTTGAAGTAGTTGATCATTAATCATTAATTGTAGAAAATTATGTCAAAATTTTATTTGTATAGAAAATTATGTCAAAATTGTATTTCTATAGAAAGTTTTGCAAAAAATTTATTTCTATAGAAAATTTTGTCAAAATTTTATTTCTATAGAAAATTTTGTTAAAATTTTATTTCTATAGAAAATTTTGTCAAAATTTTATTTCTGTAGAACATTTTGTCAAAATTTTATTGCTATAGAAAATTTTGATAAAATTTTATTTCTATAGAAAAATTGGTCAAAATTGTATTTCTGTAGATTTTTTTTATTTTATCTCTATAGAAAATTTATACAAAATTTTATTTCTATCGAAAATTTTGTCAAAATGTTATTTGTATAGAAAATTTTGTCAAAATTTTATTTCTTAGAAAATTTTGTTAAAATTTTATTTTTATAGAAAATTTTGTTAAAATTGTATTTCTATAAAATAATTTGTTGAAATTTTATTTCTATAGAAAATTTTGTCAAAATTGTATTTATACCGTAAATTTTGTCAAAACTTTATTTCTATAGAAAATTTTGTCAAAGTTTTATTTCTATAGAAAATATTGTCGAAATTTTATTTCTATAGATTTTTCTTTTTAATTTTATCTCTATAGAACATTTTTGCAACATTTTATTTCTATAGAAAAATTTTGTCAAAATTATATTTCTATAGAAAATTTTGTCAAAATTTTATGTCTATAGAAAATTTTGTCAAAATTTTATTTCTATAGAAAATTTTGTCAAAATTTTATTTCTATAGAAAATTTTGTCAAAATTTTATTTCTATAGAAAATTTTGTCAAAATTTTATTTCTGTAGAAAATTTTTTCTAAATTTTGCTTCAATAGAAAATTTTTTCAAAATTTTATTTCTATAGAAAATTTTATCAAAATTTTATTTCTATGGAAAATTTTGTTAAAATTTTATTTCTATAGAAAATTTTGTCAAAAATTTATTTCTATAGAAAATTTTGTTAAAATGTTATTTCTATAGAAAATTTTGTCAAAATTTTATTTCTATAGAAAATTTTGTCAAAATTTTATTTCTATAGATTTTTTTTAAATTTATAGAATGTTTTTACAACATTTTATTTCTATAGGAAATTTTGCCAAAATTTTATGTCTATAGAAAATTTTGTCAAAATTTTATTTTTGTAGAAAATTTTGTCAAACATTTTATTTCTATAGGAAATTTTGTCAAAATTTTATTTTGATAGAAAACTCTGTCAAAGTTTTATTTCTATAGAAAATTTCGTGAAAATCTTATTTCCTTAAAAAATTTTGTCAACATTTTATTCTATAGAAAATTTTGAAAAATTTTATTTCTGTCGAAAATTTTGTCAAAATTCTATTTCTATAGAAAATTCTGTCAAAATTTTATTTCTATAGAAAATTTTGTCAAAATTTTATTTCTATAGAAAAATTGGTTAAAATTTTATTTCTATAGAAAAATTTGTCAAAATTTTATTGCTATGGATATTTTGTTAAAATTTTATTTCTATAAAAAATTTTGTTAAAATTTTATTTCTATAGAAAATTTTGTCAAAATTTTATTTCTATAGAAAATTTTGTCAAAATTTTATTTCTATAGAAAATTTTGTCAAAATTTTATTTCTATAGAAAATTTGGTCAAAATTTTATTTCTATAGAAATTTTTTTAAAAACTTTATCTCTATAGAAAATTTTGTCAAAATATTATTTCTATAAAAAAATTGGTCAACATTTTATTTCTGTAGAAAATTTTGTCAAAATTCTATTTCTATAGAAAATGTTGTCAAAACTTTATTTCTATAGAAAATTTTGTCAAAAATGTATTTCTATAGAAAATGTTGTCAAAATTTTAATTCTTTAGAAAATGTCTACAGAAAATTTTTTAAAAATTTTATCTCTATAGAAAATTTTTACAAAATTTTATTTTTCATTCAAGTTTTTTTAACTCGTTTTTTTTTATATTTTTTAAAGGGTAATATTAACTTTTTTGTTTCAAATAGAATAAACACAGAGTAAGAAAGAATAAAATGGTACAAATTATTTAATTTTTGTCGAAAAATGCTAATCTATTCTAGAAAAATTGCGAACTTTTGAAAAGAGATCAAAGGTTACAGCAAGCCTAAGAATGCATTAAAAATAATACAAAATTATAAAAATTATTAAAATATTACAAAATTTTGAAATTCACATTCAAAACACTGAATTCGGGTGACAGCAACTGATATTGAAATGGTGAACATCCATCCTATAACAGTTCCATTTTAAATTCATCGATTCTGGGCTACCAATTTTTTGGCGACGCCTTTCTATAGAAAATTCTATAGAACATTTTTTGGCAAATTTTATTTCCATACTAAATTCTTGCAAAATACTATTTCTATAGCAAATTTTATTTCCTAAGAAAACTAATCTGAGACAAATTCTTAAGAAGCTGTTTCAGAGCATTATTCTGATAATTGTATTTCAGTTAATGTGTAGATCGCCAATAAAAATGTTAGTATCATAAATTATACGAAAATATTTTTTCATAATTTAGAACTGTGGAAACGAAAGTAATATAAAATCGTTTTTATTTTCAGATTATTGCAGATCTGATCTAATTAAAAGGTACGTAATTTTTATACCAATAGTTTTATAGTAGTTAGCGACCCTAAAACCACATCACTCGAAAAATATAACACCTCAGAAAAAAATCGTTTCTGACACATATATTACCGAACACATTCTGCTTCAAGCATATATATATTTTCAGGATTGGCCCAAACAAAATAATGTTTATATATATCGAATGTATTACACTGAAAAAACAGTGGACCCACCAGGAAGAAAACTTTTGGTTAATTTTAGAAAATTTTGAAAATTTTTAGAAAATTTTAACTAAACAGTATTACAAACACAGGCATCAAGCCGATATCACAAAAATAAGTAAATATTTTTGGACAAATTCAAGAAAATTTTTAGACATAATTCATTTTTTTTTCACTTGTTAAAGAAAATTTTGTGGTTTGGAGGAAAAAATTGGAGTTGAAAATTGCAAGAATGTCTTTAGTGACATACGAAGTTTATGATGGACGCATTTGCAGTAAAATTTGCAAATTTAAAGAAACACCCAGCAAAAAATTGGAAGTTATGGACCGATGTGGACCAATTTTTGCATGGTGGTTAGGGATCATATGCTGACACCATGTACCAAATTTCAGCCGGATCGGATGAAATTTGCTTCTCTTAGAGGCTCCGCAAGCCAAATCGGGGGATCGGTTTATATGGGGTATATATATAGTTATGGACCGATGTGGACCAATTTTTGCATGCCCTTAGAGACCATATACTAACACCATGTACCAAATTTCAGCCGAATTAGATTAAATTTGCTTCTCTTAGAGTCCCCGCAAGCCAAATTTGGGGGTCCATTTATATGGGGGCTATACGTAAAAGTGGACCGATATGGCCCATTTGCAATACCATCCGACCTACATCAATAACAACTACCTAGCAAAAAAAGCGTCGCCAAAAAAGTAATGAAAATTTTCTTTTTGGATCCGGAAGTGGTCCAAAATTGACGCAGAAGCCATGAATTTAACATGGGCTTGTCATAGGACGGAAGTCCTCCATTTCAAACAGCCGTTGCACTGAATTTGCATCACTTCTTTAGGTGTGATCGGAATTCAATGTTTTGGATGTAGATTAAAAAATTCTGTGATATTTTGTCAAATAAATAATTTTAATAATTTTTTATAATTTTTAATGGACGCTTGTCGGAAATGTTTTACCTCAAATATTTTCTAAAATTCACAATTTTTTCTGAGTGGATTTAGCATTTTTCGTGACAAAATTTAAATAATTTTTACCCTATTATGAATTCTTACTCTGTTTTTAACGTATGTGAACAAAAAAAGTTTAAATTACCCATTAAAAGTATGAAAAAACCAAGATATAAACAATTGAATTAAAAGAACTTCCTGGGTAGTTAAAATGAAGAACATCGTAGGGAGTGCATTTTCTGGAAGAGCTTTTAAAGTTGTGCCTTTGGAAGAACTTCCAAATTTTTTTGTTGGGTACTTGTGCCAAGTTTCAAGTCGATAGCTTGTTTCGTTCGGAAGTTAGCTTGATTTCAACAGACGGACGGACGGAAGGACGGACATGCTCAGATCGACTCAGAATTTCACTACGACCCAGAATATATATACTTTATGGGGTCTTAGAGCAATATTTCGATGTGTTACAAACGGAATGACAAAGTTAATATACCCCCATCCTATGGTGAGGCTATAAAAATACGTCTATAATATCCCAGCAAAAAAATTTGGAAGTCCTTTCAAAGGCACAACTTTAAAAGCACTTCCAGAAGATGCACTCCCAATGGTGTTCTTTATTTTAACTACCCAGGAAGTTCTTTAAATTAAATTTTTTATAACTTGGTTTTTTCATACTTTTAATTGTTAATTTTAACTTTTTTTGTTTCAAGTAGGTTAAAAACAGAGTAAGAATTCATAAAATGGTACAAATCATTTAAATTTTTCCGAAAAAAAACCTAATTCCAATCTGAGAAATTTGTGAATTTTTGAAAATATTTGTAGTCAAACGTTTCCGACAAGCGTTAGAATCCATTAAAATTATAAAAAAAATTATAAAAATTATTTTTTTGGCAAAATATAACAGAATTTGTTTATTTACATCCAAAACATTGAATTCGGATCACACCTAAAGAAGTGATGCAAATTCAGTGCAACGGCTGTTGAAAAGGAGAACTTCCGTCCTATGACAAGCCCATGTTAAATTCATCGCTTCTGCGTCAATTTTGCACCACTTCGGATCCAAAAAGAACATTTTCGTTACTTTTTTGGCGACGCTTTTTTTGCTGGGTAATGAACTATTTTGTGAGAAATACGAATTTAGTAAATCTGTATGCTTAATTCGTGTATAATTTTTCCGGCTTTTTAGTTCATTTAACTATCGTACGCAAAAAATTATTAGAGTGAAGGAAACTTTCTCCAAACATAATAATTCCATGAACTAAAATAAAGTTAAATTGGCTTTAGTGAAATAGGGTGTTCACTTTTTTGAGTGTATTAACTGAAATTTTACAGAACAAAGAAGCCTCCAAAAAAGTAGTTTGCATCCCCAAGTTTGATTCGGAAGTACTATAAATTTGGATTATATCCAATGAATTTTATGTTTTTTCCACTACTTCAGATGTTACACAAAAAAAAAATTATCAAAAATTTTCCAATTAAAAATTTAATGAATTTTAAAAAAATATTGGATATTGGATAATATTGTATCAATTATTTTTTAATTGACAAAAAGACAAAAAATAATTTTTTTGTTCCAATATAGTTTTAAAGAAGAAATATATAATTTTTGCATTCGCAAAATATTCTCAAAATAACTTCCATGGAAGTAAAAACGAAGGTTCAAATCCCCGCTGCGTAGAATTTTTAAATTTCATTTTCATAATTTTTTACTGTTGTTTTTTTTTTAGCGACATTTATTGGTTCAATATGTATTAATATTTAAAATATCTTCAATTTAACCATTGCTTACTGTGTTTTTTATACCATCCACCATAGGATGGGGGGTATATTATATTTGTCCTTCCGTTTGTAACACATCTAAATATTGCTCTAAGACCCCATAAAATATATATTCTGGGTCGCGGTGAAGTTCTGAGTCGATCTAAGCATGCCCGTCCGTCCGTCTGTTGCAATTACGCTAACTTCGGTACGAAACAAGCTATCGACTTGAAACTTGGCACAAGTAGTTGTTATTGTTGTAAGTCGGATGGTGTTGCAAATGGGCCATATTGGACCACTTTTACCTATATAAACCGACACCCATATTTGACTTGCGGAGCCTCTTAGAGAAGCAAATTTCATTCGATCCGGCTGAAATTTGGTATATGGTGTTAGTATATGGTCGCTAACAACCGTGCAAAAATTGGTCCATATCGGTCCATAATTATATATAGCCCCCATATAAACCGATCCCCAGATTTGACCTCCGGAGCCTTTTGGAGGAGCAAAGTACATCCGATCTGGTTGAAATTTGGTACGTTGTGTTAGTATATGGTTTCTAACAACCATGCAAGAATTGGTCCATATCGGTCCCTTATTATATATAGATCCCCAAATTTGAACTCCGGAGCCTCTTGGAGGAGCAAATTTTGCCCGATTCAGTTGAAATTTTGTATTTTGTGTAAGTATATCGACATCGACATCCATGGTTCTTAGCATGGAAAAATTAGTCCATATCGGTCCATAATTATATATAGCCCCTATATAATCAGGTTGGAGAAGCAAATTTTGTCCGATTCTATTGAAATTTTGTATTTTGTGTAAGTATATCGACATCGACATCCATGGTTCTTAGCATGGAAAAATTAGTCCATATTGGTCCATAATTATATATAGCCCCTATATAACCAGGTCCCCAGATTTGACCTCCGGAGCCTTTTGGAGAAGTAAGATTCATCCGATCCCGTAGAAATTTGGTACGTGGTGTTAGTATGCGGTCTCTTCCAACCATGCCAAAATTGGTCCACATCGGTCCATAATCATATGTAGCCCCAATATAAACCGATTGGGTTTGGAGCCTCTTGGAGGAGCAAATTTTAACCGATTCAGTTCAAATTTGGTACATTTTGATAGTATATGGCCGTTAAAAACCATGCCAAACTAGGCCCATAGCGGTCTATAGTTATAAATAGCCCTCATATAAACCGATCCCTAATCACACAACAATTGGTCCATATCGGTTCATAATTGTATATAGCCCCCCCCATATAAAGCGACCCCCATATTTCAATTCTGGCTCTCTAATTACCTCGCAAAAGTCCATTATTTGTAGACTTTCCTATATATACCTTTCTTGTCTAATATATACCACGTATGGACTAACTTACAATTTTGAAGACGATGTTAAGAAGTTTTAAGATACCTTGCCATCGGTAAGTATTACCACAACTTAAATAATTCTATTGTGGATGACAGTCTTTCGTAGAAGTTTCTACGCAATCCATGGTGCAGGGTACATAAGATTGGGCCTGGCCGAACTTACGGTCGTATATACTTGTTTTTTGTTGCTTTACACAATATCGTAATTTAAAATCTCCAAATTTTAAATTACGATATTGTGAGATTTTAAATTACGATATTGTGAATTTATTAGTCCAATTGCTTTTCTCCCTATCAAAATGTTCGAAAATATATCTCTTGTATGTTCATTTATGTTATGTTTATTTACGGCTTTGTAACATGGTCAATTGACTTTTGACTACTATTATCATTGCTAGCATTACATTTTCATCTTTTTTTCTATACACATCTACTTGCATTCAGACAAAAGTCAAATGTCTCTGGTATATAAGATTTTGATAAATATATGCAATAATTTATAAAAAAAAAGATATTCTGTCTCTGTTTGTTATTGATTGTACGCTAGCTAGCTACCTACTGTTAGCTACTACATTTATTGGTGATTGATGACCTATTCAGTAAGCTCATTTGAAAAATCGTATCGAGTGTAGAGTAGATAATACTCACAAAAATGTTAAACATTATTATTAATTCACATAAATTTGAAAGTATAAAATAAAATTGAAAATGCAAACATACCGTATCCCAGCAAAAAAAACGTCGCCAAAAAAAGTAATGAAAATGTTCTTTTTGGATCCGGAATTTGTGCAAAATTGACGCAGAAGCCATGAATTTAACATGGGCTTGTCATAGGTCGGAAGTCCTCCATTTCAATAGCCGTTGCACTGAATTTGCATCACTTCTTTAGGTGTAATCCGAATTCAATGTTTTGGATGTAAATTAAAAAATTCCGTGATATTTTGCCAAATAAATAATTTTTATAATTTTTAATGGTCGGAAACGTTTGATCTAAAATATTTTAAAAAATGCACAATTTTTTCAGATTGGATTTAGCATTTTTTTCGACAAAATTTAAATGATTTGTACCATTTTATGAATTCTTACTCCGTTTTTAACGTATTTGAAACAAAAAAAGTTAAAATTACCCATTAAAAGTATGAAAATACCAAAATATAAAAAAAAATAAAATAACTTCCTGGGTAGTTAAAATAAAGAACATCATTGGTAGTGCATCTTCTGGAAGTGCTTTTAAAGTTGTGCCTTTGGAAGGACTTCCAAATTTTTTTGCTGGGATATTATAGACGTCCCAGTAAAAATAGCGTCGCCAAAAATGTAATAAAAATTTTCTTTTTGGATCAGGAAGTGGTACAAAATTGACGCAGAAGCGATGCATTTAACATGGGCTTGTCATAGGACGGAAGTCCTCCATTTCAACAGCCGTTGCACTGAATTTGCATCACTTCTTTAGGTGTGATCCGAATTCAGTGTTTTGGATGTAAATTAAAATATTCTGTGATATTTTGTCAAATAAATAATTTTTATAATTTTTTATAATTTTTAATGGATTCTAAACGCTTGTCAGAAACGTTTGACCTCAAATATTTTAAAAAATTCCTAATTTTTTCAGATTGGATTTAGCATTTTTGTCGACAAAATTTAAATGATTTGTACCATTTTATGAATTCTTATTCTGTTTTGAACGTATTTGAAACAAAAAAAGTTAAAATTACCCATTAAAAGTATGAAAAAACCAAAATATAAAAAATTGAATTAAAATAACTTCCTGCACTGAAAAAAATATTGTCGTGAGGTCAAAGATTTCATGTGTTTAAAATACGAATACAAATTTTGCTTAGCGTAGAAGACGCATTTCTATAAAATAAAGTTATTTTCCTTGTCCAAAAGTCGATAAACTTTTCAATGAAGTCGTATTGTACTTATAATAAAGTGATTTGACTTAAAAATGAGTATCTTAACATGAAAGAAAAAATTTATAGGCTAAGGTCAACTTGACTTTAATAATTCAGAAAAATTCTTTAAATTTAATGAAATTGTCTTTAAATTTGTTGTCTTTTTGCATCTTGACTACAAAGCAAAAAATCGTTCAAATATAGGACATGTTTTTTAAAACTTTATTTTAAAGAAGTTTTTTACTTCAAACATAGCATAATTTCTTTTGGAAGTCGAGTCCTAATTTGAAAAATAAAGTTGCGGTTAACTCGTTTTTAAAGGACTTTTATAGCATATGAAGAAAAAAAGCTGAGAAAGCGAAAAATTAAAATTTGCTTCCTAGAAGCAAGTACACAAAACCTAAATTTAAAAGAGAATTGTATCTCAAAAGTATCCTCACTTGTATTCTCCGCTTCTTTGGCTCGGAATCAATACCAAATTTTTTAAAGTAAAGACAAAATCTTTGGAACCGAGTATGCTTTTTTTCAGTGTGGGTAGTTAAAATAAACACATCTTCCCGAAGTGCTTTTAAAGTTGTGCCTTTGGAAGAAGCTCCAAATTTTTTTGCTGGGATATTATAGACGTATTTTTATACTCCCCACCATAGGATGGGGGTATATTAACTTTGTCATTCCGTTTGTAACACATGGAAATGTTGCTCTAAGACCCCATAAAGTATATATATTCTGGGTCGTGATGAAATTCTGAGTCGATCTGGGCATATCCGTCCGTCCGTCTGTTGAAATTACGCTAACTTCCGAACGAAACAAGCTATCGACTTGAAACTTGGCACAAGAAGTTGTTATTGATGTCGGTCGGATAGTATTGCAAATGGGCCAAATCGGTCCACTTTTACGTATAGCTCCCATATAAATGGACCCCCAAATTTGGCTTGCGGGGACTCTAAGAGAAGCAAATTTCATCTGATTCGGCTGAAATTTGGTACATGGTGTCAGCATATGATGTCTAACAACTATGCAAAAATTACTCCACATCGGTCCATAATTATATATAGCCCCATATAAATCGATCCCCCGATTTGGCTTGCGGAGCCTCTAAGAGAAGCAAATTTCATCCGATCCAGTTGAAAGTTGGTACATGGTGTAAGTATATGGTCACTAATGACCATGCAAAAATTAGTCCACATCGGTCCATAATTATATATATATATAAACCGATCCCCCGATTTGGCTTGCGGAGCCTCTAAGAGAAGCACATTTCAACCGATCCGGATGATAGTTGGTACATGGTGTTAGTATATGGTCACTAATGACCATGGAAGAAGTGGTCCATATCGGTCCATAATTATCTATCTATATATATATATATATATATATATATCAGCGTTGCCAATTTAGCTTTTTTCCCGCTAGATTTGGCTTTTTTTGAAGACGTTTAGCGGGAAAAAAATGCATTTAGCTTTTAGCTTTTTTTCTGGCTTTTTTTCATGCCCCTTTTAGCTATTTTTGGCTTTTTTTATTTTCGACATGTTCCTATTGAAATATGGACAAAACTTCGTTTTTATCTAAGCCTTGCTGTCAGAATAAGGTTTTCCACATATTTCAATTCCTTATATAAACTGTCAGTAAATTTTTAGGAATATTAGCATTTGACTCGTTTATTCTTTTTATGTTATTATAATATTCTAAAGTTATTATGATATTACTAAATTAAAATAGTAGATGTGAATTGCTTTATACATTGAAAAAATATTGTGGCGAGGCCAAAGATTTCATTTCCTTAAAATACGAACGCGAATTTTTGTTATAATAGCATTTGTGAATTTCTCTTATATAAACTGTTTTCCTTGTCCAATAGCCGATAAATTCTTTTTATCCTTATAGTTAAGTGATTCAACTTAAAAATGGGTATCTTTTCATGAAAGAAGGCTAGGGTCAATTCGAAAAAATTCCTAAAATTAATGAAATAGTCTTTAAATTTGTGGAGTTTTTGTATCTTGACCACAAACCAAAATAGCGTTCAAAAATAGAAGAGGTTTTTCAACATTTTATTTTAAAAATGTATACATAGAATAATTTCTACTTAAAGTCGAGTCTGAATTTGGAAATTTAAGTTGTCGTTAGCACGTTTTTAAAGCACTGTGATAGCTCATGAAGAAAAAGCTAAAAAAAAAACGAATATTTAAATTAAAATTTGACTCGGAACCAATACCAAAATCATTAGTGTACAAAATCTTTGGAACCGAATATAGAAATAATTAAGGAAATAAAGTTTTGAATGTGGTATTATTTTTTTAACATCAAAAAATGCAATGAAAAAATTCGTAGTGATAGGATCAATACAAATCTGCTATATATTAATGGAATGGATTTACATTTACGAAAATTGGACAACAATAGGTTTGTATGGGAAATTTTCGAATAAAAGTTATTCAATATAAACTTGGAAGACAGTTAGATGGGTTTTATTCTCTTGGGTAAAATTAGGAGAAGTGTTCACGTTCCCGAATTTATCATTAATTCAGTTAAAACGAAATATATTGATATTTTCTAATGCAGTTCTATGTGACATTATGCAATATATCGCACATTGGACTTGTTGATGATTAACCAGCTGGCAATTGCAAGTTTACTGGGAAAATGTTTTTACTAGGAAATATAAACGAAGGACTTCCAGTAAAAATTTGTGATAGTAATCAAAATGTATCGAGTACGCAAACAGAGCTAATATGACTTAAATTTTCTTACAGTCTCACAGAAATTGAATTAAAATGAATACAATTAAAATAATATGCATTTTAAGTGATATAAAGCCTTTAAGTTCGTTAAATTTCAATCACAAATGTGACTTTTGATACAAAAAATTTTAGCTTTTTTTCTAGCTATTTTTTTAAATTTTTTAGCTTTTTTTGGCTAGTTTTTTGGACAAATCTAGCGGTTTTTTGTGAAACAATTCTGGCAACGCTGATATATATATATATATATATATATATATATATATATATATATATATATATATATATATATATATATATATATATATATATATATATATACCGATCACCAGATTTGACCTCCGGAGCCTCTTCGAAGACAAAAATTTATCTCATTCAGTTTAAATGTGGTACGTCGTGTTAAATATATTGCCCCCATATAAACCGATCCCCATATTTGACCTCCGGAGCCCCTTGGAAGCGCAAAATTCATCCGATTCGTTCGAAATTTGGTATGTAATGTTAGTATATGTTATCCATCAACCATGCAGGAATTGGTTCATATCAGTCCATAATTATATATAGCCTCATATAAATCGATCCCCAGATTTGACCTTCGGTGTCTTATGGAGAAGCAAAATTCATCCGATCTGGTTGAAATTTGGTAAATGGTGTTAGTACATGATATTTAACAACCACACCCAAAGTGGTCCATAATCATATATAGCCCCCATATAAACCGATCCCGAGATTTGGTTTTAGATCCTCTTGGAGGAGCAAATTTCATCCGAGTCAGTTGAAATTTGGTACATTGTGCTAGCATATGGCCGTTAACAACCAAGCCTAACTAGGTCCATATCGGCCTATAGTTATATATAGCCCTCAGATAAATCGATCCCCAATCACACAAAAATTGGTCCATATCAAGTTCATAATTGTATATAGCCCCCATATAAGCGACGCCCATATTTCAATTCTAGCTCTCTACAACGTATGGACTAACTCACAATTTAGAAAACGATGTTAAGAAGTTTTAAGATACTACAACCCAAGTAATTCGATTGTGGATGACAGTCTTTCGTAGAAGTTTCTACGCAATCCATGGTGGAGGGTACATAAGATTCGGCCTGGCCGAACTTACGGCCCTATATATACTTGTTTATTTTGAGATTATTGCACAAGATTTGTTTTTTTATTTTTATTTTAAATAATATTTCTAACAACAATGAAGTATATCTTCGATAAATTCCAAACATAACATGGGAATTAGTTTACAAATTGGATGTATTAAATTAACATTTGCGGCAATAAGAGTAATGTTTTTTTTTTCACAAAGAGAAAATATTAGATAAAGAAGTTTCCCTTTAATACCAAAATTCCGTATTCATTGCAAAATGTAGCCCATTTAAGACAATGGTGAGTCAATTCTCTTAATGCTTGTATACAAAGTGGCAGATGTGTTATACAACAAAGTAAAACGATGTATATTTTCGAATCCCAGCAAAACCATTTGGAAGTTGTTCTAAAGTCAAAACTTTAAAAACACTTGCAAAAATGTCCTCCCAAAGATTTCATGCTCTTAAAATAAAAGACGCATTTCTCTGATATAAAGTTTTTTTCCTTGTCCAAAAGACCATAAACTTTTCAACAACGTCGTTTTGTCCTTATAGTTAGGCGATTCGACTTAAACATTGGTATCTTTACATGAAAGAATATTTTGTTTGACTAAGTTCAACTTGGCTTTAATAATTCGGAAAAATTTCTTCAAAATAAATGAAACAGTATTTAAATTGGTCGACTTTTTGCATTTTGACTACAACACGAAAATTCGTTCTAAGCTAGGACAAAACTTTATTTTAAAGACGTTTTTTACTTTAAACATACCATAATTCGAACTTGAAGTCAAGTCTGAATTTGAAAATTTAAGTTGTCGTTTAGACGTTTTCTTCAAAGGGCTTTAATAGCACATGAAGAAAAAAAGCTAAAAAGGCGAATAAATTAAATGTTGTTCCCTAAAATCAAAATTCAAGTTTAAAAGAAAATTGTGTCCTATTTAAAAGTATCCTTACTTCAATTCTCCATTTATTTGGTTCGGAATCAATACCAAAATCATTTGTGTAAAGGCAAAATCTTTCGAATCGGACATGTTTTTTTTGCAGTGCAGTAAATTTTTTTGATTCAAGTTTATTATAAATTG
Source organism: Haematobia irritans (assembly GCF_050003625.1). Taxonomy (NCBI): domain Eukaryota; kingdom Metazoa; phylum Arthropoda; class Insecta; order Diptera; family Muscidae; genus Haematobia; species Haematobia irritans. The sequence goes on along the minus strand of NC_134397.1, from coordinate 204,958,148 downwards.
TTTTTTTTTTTCATATATTTTAACGGGATATTTAAAATTTTTTATTTCAAATAGGTTAAAATCGGACTAAATATCAATAAAATAGAACAAATTATTTAATTTTTTTTGAGTTAAAACGTTTTAGACAAGATTAAGAATGCCTTAAAATTCATAAAAAATTATAATAATAATTTATTTGGCAAAATATCACAAAATTTTTCAATTCACATCCAAAACACTGAATTCGGATCATACCTTAAGAAGTGATGCAAATTCATTGGAAGCATGGATATCCGTTCTATAACAACCCAGCAAAAAAATATGGAAGTTCTTCTAAAGGCACAACTTTAAAAGCACTTCCAAAAATGTCCTCCCAAAGATGTTCTTTATTTTAACTACAGAGGAAGTTCTTTAAATTCATTTCATTCATAACTCGCTTTTTTCATTTTTTTTAATGGGTGGTTTTAACTTTTTTGTTTCAAATAGGTTAAAAACAGAGTAAGAATTAATAAAATGATACAAATTATTAAAATTTTGTCGAAAAAAAATGCAGTATTCATTCTAGAAAAACTGCGAATTTTTGAAATCCAACATTACAGACAATCGTTAGAAAGCATAAAAAATCATAAAAAATATATATGTTAAATTATTTATTTAGCAAAATATCACCAAATTTTTTAATTCACATCCAACACACTGAATTCGGATCACACCATAAGAAGCGATGTAAATTCAGTACAACGGCTGTTGAAATGGTGGACATCCGTTCTACACTGAAAAAAATGTTGTCGTGGGGTCAAAGATTTCATGTCTTTAAAATACGAATGCAAATTTTGCTTAGCATAGAAGACGCATTTCTCTAATATAAAGTTTTTTTCCTTGTCCAAAAGTCGAATAACTTTTCAAAGAAGTCGCATTGTCTTTATATTTAAGAGATTTCACTTAAAAATGGGTATCATAACATGAAAGAAAAAATGTTTGGGCTAAGGTCAACTTGACTTTAATAATTCAGAAAAATCCTTCAAATTTAATGAAATTGTCTTTAAATTTGTTGCCTTTTTGCATCTTGACTACAAAGCAAAAAATCATTCAAATATAGGACATGATTTTCAACACTTTATTTTAAAGACGTTTTTTACTTGAACCAAATCATATTTCCACAGTAAGTCTAGTCTTAATTTAGAAAATAAAGTTGTCGTTAACTCGTTTTTAAAGGACTTTGATAGCATATGAAGAAAAAAAGCTACAAAAGCGAAAAATAAAAATTTGCTTCCTAGAAGCAGGTACACAAAACCCAAATTTAAAGGAGAATTGTGTCTTAAAAGTATCCTTACTTGTATTCTCCGCTTCTTTGGCTCGGAATCAATACCAAAATTTTTAAAGTAAAAACAAAATCTTTGGAACCGAGCATGCTTTTTTTCAGTGTACGACAAGCCCACGTTAAATTCATCGCTTCTGCGCCAATTTTGCACAACTTCCGGATCCAAAAATAAAATTTTCACTGCTTTTTTGGCGACGCTTTTTTTGCTGGGAAGCCCGTGGTAAATTCATCGCTTCTGCTCCAACTTTGCATCACTTCCGGATCCAAAAATAAAATCTTCACTTCTTTTTTGGCGATGTTTTTTTTTTGCTGGAATGTTCCCATGCAAAAATAAAAATATCGGAAATAACATCAGATTTAACAAGTATATACGGCCGTAAGTTCGGCCAGATCGAATCCCTGTACCCTCCACCATGGATTGCATAGAAACTTGTACTTAAGACTGTCATTCACAATCGAATTACTTGGGTTGCCGTAACACTTGCCGATGGCAAGGTATCTTAAAACTTCTTAACACCGTCTTCTCAAGTGTGAGTTAGTCCATACGGGGTACATATATATTAAACAAAAAAAGCCGATTAAATACGTATATAACTCAGTTTGACAAAATTTTCAATAGAAATAAAATTTTTACAAAATTTTCTATAGAAATAAAATTTTGACAACATTTTCTATAGAAATAAAATTTTGACAACGTTTTCTATAGAAATAAAATTTTGACAAAATTTTCTATAGAAATAAAATTTTGACAAAACTTTTCTGTAAAAAAAATTTTTACAAAATTTTCTATAGCAATAAAATTTTGACAAAATTTTCTGTCAAAATAAAATTTTAACAAAATTTTCTATAGAAGTAAAATTTTGATAAAATTTTTCGATAGAAATTAAATTTTGACAAAATTTTCTATAAAAATACAATCTTGACAAAATTTTATATAGTAATAAAATGTTGACAAAATTTTCTATAGAAATTAAATTTTGGTAGATTATTTTTGGGGATCGCCTATATATAACTATAGACGGATATGGACCAATTTTGGCATGGTTGTTAGCGGCCATATACTAGCGCAATGTACCAAATTTCACCACGTACCTTACTAACACCCCATATAAGCCGATCACCCGATTTGGCTTGCGAAGCCTCTAAGAGAAGTAAATTTCATCCGATCAGGCTGAAATTTGGTATATGGTGTTAGTAAATAGTCTCTAGTAACCATGCAAAAATTGGTTCACATCGACCCTTAATTATATATAGCCCCCATATAAACCGATCCTCAGATTTAACCTCCGGAGCCTCGTGGATGAGCAAAATTCATCCGATTCGGTTGAAATTTGGTACGTGGTGTTAGTATATGGTCTCCAACAAACATGCAGGAATTGGTCCATATCGGTCCATAATTATATGAACTCCGGAGCCCTTTGGAAGAGCAAAATTCACCCGATCCGGTCGAAATTTTTCACGTGGCGTTTGTACGAGTCTATGGTCTCTAAAAACAATGCAAAAATTGGTCCATACCGGTCTTAGTTATATATAACGGCTGAGATTTTGTACCTGGTGTTAGTATATGGTCTCTAATAACCATGCAAAAATTGGTCCACATCGGTCCATAATTATATATAGCCCCCATAAAAACCGATCCTCAGATTTGACCTCCGGAGCCTCGTGGATGAGCAAAATTCATCCGATTCGGTTGAAATTTGATACGTGGTGTTAGTATATGGTCTCTAACAATCATGCAGGAATTGATCCATATCAGTCCATAATTATATGTAGCCCCTATATAAACCGATCCCCAGATTTGAACTTCGAAGCCATTTAGAAGAGCCAAATCTCCCGATCCGGTAGAAATTTGTGTTGCGTTTGTACGAGTAGTTGGTCTCTAAAAACCATGCATAAATTGGTCCATACCTGTCTTAATTATATATAACCCATATTTAAACCGATTCCCAGATTTGACCTCCGGAGCTCTTGGAGGAGCAAAATTCATCTGATCCGGTTGAAATTTGGTACGTGGTGAAATTTGGTACATTGCGCTAGTATATGACCACTAACAACCATGCCCAAATTGGTCCATATCGGCCTATAGTTATATATAGGCGATCCCCAAAAATAATCCACCAAAATTTTATTTCTATAGAAAATTTTGTCAAAATTTTATTAATATAGAAAATTTTGTCAAGATTGTATTTTATAGAAAATTTTGTCATTATTTAATTTCTATTGAAAATTTTGTCAAACTTTTATTACTATAGAAAATTTTGTCAAAATTTTATATCTATAGAAAATTTTGTCAAAATTTTATTTCTTTAGAAAATGTTGTCAAAATTTTATTTCTATAGAAAATTTTGCAAAAATTTTATTTCTATTGAAAAATTTGTAAAACTGAATTATATACGTATTTAATCGGCTTTTTTTGTTTAATATATACCCAGTATGGACTAACTTACAATTGAGAAGACGGTGTTAAGAAGTTTTAAGATACCTTGCCATCGGTAAGTATTACGGCAACCCAAGTAATTCGATTGTGAATGACAGTCTTAAGTACAAGTTTCTATGCAATCCATGCTGGAGGGTACAAAAGATTCGGCCTGGCCGAACTTGCAGCCGTATATACTTGTTATACCCTGCGCCACACTGTGGAGCAGGGTATTATAAGTTAGTGTATATGTTTGCAACACCCAGAAGGAGACGAGATAGACACATGGTATCTTTGGCAAAAATGCTCAGGGTAGGCTCCTGAGTCGATATAGCCATGTCCGTCTGTCCGTGAATACATTTTGGTAATCAAAGTCTAGGTCGCAGTTTTAGTCCAATCGACTTCAAATTTGGCACAAGTATGTGTTTTGGCTCAGAACAGAACCCTATTGATTTTGGAAGAAATCGGTTCAGATTTAGATATAGCTCCCATATATATATATATATATATATATATATATATATATATATATATATATATATATATATATATATATATATATATATATATATATATATATATATATATATATATATATATATATATATTTATATATATACTAGCGTAACCCGGCCCGCTTCGCTGCGCCTGCCGAAGCGTATTTATAGGAACATTTTGCGTTAACTTAGTCAACCATATTCTTCGTGCTGAAAACAAATTCGAAAAGATTTGAATTCTTTCAAACAAATCGGACTACTTGCTTTTTCGTTTATATGTACAAATACGGCGGATATGCATATGTAAAACGGTTCGTCTTAAAAAATGTCGGGGAGAGGGTGTACCCTTTCCTCCAAATTTTGTAAATAATGTTCTGTATTCAAGTAGTTGGACAATCTTCTATATTTCTTGTGAATTTTAAGTGTGGAAATGTATCCTTCTCCTCAACATATCTGAAAATTAAGCGCTATATTATAATAACATAACATACAAAGAATTACTGTTTCCAATTCAATAAATCGGAAAAAGCAAAAGTAGTAAAAAATTTTACCACATTAATATTTGCTAAAATATTGGAAAATGATGCATCCTCTACGTTGACTCCCAATTTCAAGTAAATTTAAGTTCTTTACTAAAAAGAAGTCTGGCAGAAGCTTGTGCAAAAATAATAAAATTATGTACCGAGTTCCCATTTACGGACAATCCTCTACTTTCAATTTAAGAAAAAAAAAAAAAAAAACGGACAAAAGCGAAACCACCTTCGCTCCACTCCCACCTGATATCGGACTATCACGTACACTATATTAATTTCACAACTACTCAATGGTCCCTATAAATTCTATCGAAGTAAATCGACAAAGTTTATTTCAATTTTCCCCTTCCCCAACCAGATATCGAAAAATCATATACTAATTTAAAAATCATGTATAAATTTAATCACCTCCTCCCACGTTCCCTGTAAATTTCAAGTACATCGGAGATGTTTAAATTTTGCTTATTGTTTTAAAGGGACGTCACTTTCCCCGATAAAATATCGACAAACACCGTGGTGAATAGCACCCCTAACCTTCCCAGAAAATTCTTGAAACGTTCCTTCAAGTGTGGGGCAAGGAAGGTTGCCTCTTCGTTCGTAACTTTCCCCCACTGCTTTTGTAAATTTCAAGAAAACTTAAGAATTTTTGTTTTTTTTTGCAGTTTTAGAGGAGGACCTCCTCCTCGACCAAATATCGAAAAGTGATGTAGCGTATCTTTTGTAAACGTCCCAGAAAATGTCAAGCAAATTTTAAGCCTAAAGGGGAGAGGCCGTCCAAATATCACAAAATCAGGTATCAACTATTAACATCGTAACCTCTCCCCAGTCCTCTGTAAATTTGGTAAAGTTTAATGGTTTCTCTTTATGTAACATACTTAAGAGAAGCGGATGTCTTCCTATGCCCTTTTATTTTTCCCCGACCAAATATTAAAAAATCAGGAACCTGATATAAATTTCATAACCTCACCCATTTTTTCCGTAAAATTTCAGTCGGAGGAGTTTAGTTTTGTTTTCACTGTACTTTAAAAAAAAAGTCGGGCAAATGGGTGGTCCTCCTCCCCGACCAAACATCGAAAAATAATGTAGCGGATTTTTGTCTAGATGCCAACTCCAACATTTAATGAAAATTTCAAGCAAATCGCATAATTTTATTCCAAGTTTCAAAAAGTAGGGCAAGGGGGAGGTCCCCCTCCCCGTCCACATATGAAATCATTAGGTACACCATATTAATTCCATAACGTCACCGCATGTTCTCTGTAAATCTCAGATAATTTAGAGAATTTTAGTTTTTTTCACTGTACTTTAAAAAAACTCGAACAAAGGGGAGGTCCCCCTCCACCACCAAATATCGAAATATAAAGTAGCGGATCTTTGTCTAGATGCCAACCCCAACCTTCAATGAAAATTTCAAGCAAATCGGTCAACTTTGGTACAATTTTCAAAAAGTCCGACAAAGGGGAGGTCCCCCTCCGCGACCAGGTGTGAAAAAATGAGGTACCCTATTTTCACCACATGAACGCCCCCTACGATCTCTGAAAGTTTCAAGTAAATCGGTTCAGCCGTTTTGGAGCCAACTCGGAACATACAAATAAACAAACAAACAAATAAACAAACATAGATTGAATTTTATATATATATATATATATATATATATATATATATATATATATATATATATATATATATATATATATATATATATATATATATATATATATATATATATATATATATATATATATATATATATATATATATATATATATATATATATATATATATATATATATATTATATATATATATATATATATATATATATATATATATATATATATATATATATATATATATATATATATATATATATATTTCGCCTGATATGCACTTATATGGCCCCAGAAGCCAGAGTTTGACCCTAATTTTCTCAAAATGGTGCACAAGAAGAATAGTGACAAGTATGCAAAATTTTATTGAAATCGGTTCAGATTTAGATATAGCTCCCATATATATCTTTCGCCCGATATGGACTAATACGGTCCCAGAAGCCAGAGTTTTACCCCAATTTGGTTGAAATTTTGCACTAGGAGTACAATTAGTAGTCTAGTCAAATGTGCCAAATTTTATTGAAATCGGTTCAGATTTAGATATAGCTCACATATATATCGCTCGCCCGATTTACACTCATATGACCACAGTGGCCAATCTTTATTTAATTGAAATTTTGCACAGGGAGTAGAAGTAGCATTGTAGCTATGCGTGCCAAATTTGGTTGAAGTCGGGTCGGTTCAAATTTAGATATAGCTCCCATATATATATTTCGCCCGATATGTGTGTTCAAATTTAGATATAGCTCCCATATATATCTTTCGTCCGATTTACAAGAGGCTACACAGAGGCCAATTTTTAGCTCCGATTTAGTTGAAATTTTGCACAGGAAGTAGAATTAGCATTGAAGCTATGAGTGCCAAATTTGGTTGAAATCGGTTCAGATTTGGATATAGCACCCATACACAGCAAGGATAAGTTTTATAATTTCTAAAAACAAAAATTGTAAGAAGTTTTCCGATCCATTTCTCGGTTGTCGTGGAAATCTTTACTATTATTATTAAAAAGAGGATGTAAAGATAAAATTCGAAAAAAATGAAACAAAAAAATATTTCAAGTTTTTTTTCGTGTGTTTTAAACGAAATCCGAAATACTGAAATAGAATCACATCTAAAGAACTAATGCAGAAGCAATTCAAAGATACTGAAAAAGATGGCTTTTACCCTATGACAAGCCACAAATTATGGCTTGAACTGCTTTCGGATCAAAAAGGAATATTTTGATGACTTTTGTAGATACCCTTTTTGTTGCTGGGCTGCGGTGGCGTTTGAATTCTAGTGGCCAAAGGAAGGCATACATTTTAAGCTGACCTTATTATCAAGTAAACCCAACCATTTTGTATGTTAACAAACTGCTCAATTCAAATCGGGGAAGAGCAAATTCTGTAACTGTAATGACTTTAGTTCAATTTTCTGACTTTAGTTCAAATCTCATTTTTCAATATCATTTTCTGATCTTTTCGAGTGGTATTACCGTTTTTTGTTTTTCACTTTCGCTTTTCCAAGCACGCTTGAATTTGAAATGATAGCAACCTTAAGTTGGTTGCGATACATATCAGTCGCTTTGTATTTTCCTTTATCCACTTTACTATTTACCTTCCTTGGATTCCCAGTTAGTTGTTAAACGAAAAATATATTGTAATGAGCTTTAACCAGTCATTGAATATGCTAAAAGTCCATAGCTTTGCTTATTTCGTTTTGCATTTGCATCGCTCGCTTTTACATTTTTATTTTCCTACTTGTATGCTACTGAGTTGGAAAATATATATTATTTATTGCTTATTTATTATAGTTCTAGTCTTCTACTACTCTAAAGAGAACAGTACACTCCCTAAATCCACACACACACTTGCCCTCTCAATCATTGCACTTAACAACGAAGGGCTTTGGTACTCAGAGTGATTGTTTATAAAGGGGACTCTCAGTAGCAGAAAATCTTTTATGAATAAGAGAAAGATTATAGCAAATTTTCCACCCATATAGACATCAATAGAGTTATTACCACTATTACAATAATCACACCCATACACTTACAGACTAATCGCCATGAATGTGGGCATTTATATAATGCCCACATTCATGGCGATTATATATATATATATATATATATATATATATATATATATATATATATATATATATATATATATATATATATATATATATATATATATATATATATATATATATATATATATTATATATATATATATATATATATATATATATATATATATATATATTTATATATATATATATATTTATATATATATATATATATATATATATATATATATATATATATATATATATATATATATATATATATATATATATATATATATATATATATATATATATATATATATATATATATATATATATATATATATATATATATATATATATATATATATATATATATATATATATATATATATATATATATATATATATTTCGCCCGATATGGACTTATATGGCCCCAGAAGCCAGAGTTTTACCCTAATTTTCTCAAAACGTTCACAAGAAGAATAATGCCAATTATGCAAAATTTTATTCAAATCGGTTCAGATTTATATATAGCTCCCATATATATCTTTCGCCCGATATGGACTAATACGGTCCCAGAAGCCAGAGTTTTACCCCAATTTGGTTGAAATTTTGCACTAGTAGTACAATTAGTAGTCTAGTCAAATGTGCCAAATTTTATTGAAATCGGTTCAGATTTAGATATAGCTCACATATATATCGTTCGCCCGATTTACACTCGTATGACCACAGTGGCCAATCTTTATTTAATTGAAATTTTGCACAGGGAGTAGAATTAGCATTGTAGCTATGCGTGCCAAATTTGGTTGAAGTCGGTTCAGATTTAGATATAGCTCCCATATATATATTTCGCCCGATATGCACTTATATGGCCCTAGAAGCCAGAGTTTTACCCAAATTTGGTTGAAATTTTGCACTAGGAGTACAATTAATAGTGTAGTCAAGTGTGCCAAATTTTATTGAAATCGGTTCAGATTTAGATATAGCTCCCATATATCTTTCGCCCGATTTACAAGAGTCTACACAGAGGCCAATTTTAAGCTCCGATTTAGTTGAAATTTTGCACAGGAAGTAGAATTAGCATTGAAGCTATGAGTGCCAAATTTGGTTGAAATCGGTTCAGAGTTGGATATAGCACCCATACACAGCAAGGATAAGTTTTATAATAACAATTTCTAAAAACAAAAATTGTAAGAAGTTTTCCGATCCATTTCTCGGTTGTCGTGGAAATCTTTACTATTATTATTCAAAAGAGGATGTAAAGATAAAATTCGAAAAAAATGAAACAAAAAAATATTTCAAGTTTTTTTCGTGTGTTTTAAACGAAATCCGAAATACTGAAATAGAATCACATCTAAAGAACTAATGCAGAAGCAATTCAAAGATACTGAAAAAGATGGCTTTTACCCTATGACAAGCCACAAATTATGGCTTGAACTGCTTTCGGATCAAAAAGGAATATTTTGATGACTTTTGTAGATACCCTTTTTGTTGGTGGGCTGTGGTGGCGTTTGAATTCTAGTGGCCAAAGGAAGGCATACATTTTAAGCTGACCTTATTATCAAGTAAACCCAACCATTTTGTATGTTAACAAACTGCTCAATTCAAATCGGGGAAGAGCAAATTCTGTAACTGTAATGACTTTAGTTCAATTTTCTGACTTTAGTTCAAATCTCATTTTTCAATATCATTTTCTGATCTTTTCGAGTGGTATTACCGTTTTTTGTTTTTCACTTTCGCTTTTCCAAGCACGCTTGAATTTGAAATGATAGCAACCTTAAGTTGGTTGCGATACATATCAGTCGCTTTGTATTTTCCTTTATCCACTTTACTATTTACCTTCCTTGGATTCCCAGTTAGTTGTTAAACGAAAAATATATTGTAATGAGCTTTAACCAGTCATTGAATATGCTAAAAGTCCATAGCTTTGCTTCTTTCGTTTTGCATTTGCATCGCTAGCTTTTACATTTTTATTTTCCTACTTGTATGCTACTGAGTTGGAAAATATATATTATTTATTGCTTATTTATTATAGTTCTAGTCTTCTACTACTCTAAAGAGAACAGTACACTCCCTAAATCCACACACACACTTGCCCTCTCAATCATTGCACTTAACAACGAAGGGCTTTGGTACTCAGAGTGATTGTTTATAAAGGGGACTCTCAGTAGCAGAAAATCTTTTATGAATAAGAGAAAGATTATAGCAAATTTTCCACCCATATAGACATCAATAGAGTTATTACCACTATTACAATAATCACACCCATACACTTACAGACTAATCGCCATGAATGTGGGCATTTATATAATGTGCTTATGACATTTAACCAACGAATTTTGTTATTGAAGGTAGTTGGTGTATATATGAAGTATTCGTAGCTACACTGAAAAAAAATGGAATCCACTAGGTAAAAAGTAAAATTTTCGATATTTTTAACTAAACTATATTACAAACGCTGATATTAAAAAATAGGACAAATAAAGATTTTTTTTAACTATTATTATTATTATTATTATTTTTATTTCTCAGGTAAAACATGCGGGTTGTTCTACACTAAAAAAGTTTATTTGTATCCAAAGATTTTGACCTTCCCTTAAGGATTTTGGTAATAATTCCGAGCCATAGATGCGGTTTCTCTAAAATAAAGACATCGTTTAGCGACCTATATGACATTAAATTAGGACACAGATCTCATTTATAAAATGTTCAGTTTCTTTTTGCGACGACATATATGACATTCAATTAGGACACAGATCTCATTTATAACATTTTCAGTCTCTTTTTGGGGTATATTTGTTTGGATTAAAATGAAAGACAACGACAAGTTATTTTGATGCTTCCACTTTAATGGTCGAAAACCTTCTTTTTGTACAAAGTAGACTTAACAACTAAAAGAGTACAAAAGAGCAATAAATAATCGAATTCAAAGTAATCGTGTTCATGTAATATAACAGGTTGACTGATAAGTCCCCGGTCTGAAACATAGATGGGGTCGCTAGTATTAAATGCATATTATTTTTATATAGTACCAACCTTCAAATGATCTGTGTTAAAATTTGACGTCTGTCAATTAGTTTATGAGATAGAGCGTCTTTTGTGAAGCAACTTTTGTTATTGTGAAAAAAAAATGGAAAAAAAGGAATTTCGTGTTTTGATAAAATACTGTTTTCTGAAGGGAAAAAATACGGTGGAAGCAAAAACTTGGCTTGATAATGAGTTTCCGGACTCTGCCCAGGGATATCAACAAGAATTTATTGGTATGCAAAATTCAAGCGTGGTGAAATGAGCACGGAGGATGATGAACGCAGAGGACGCCCGAAAGAGGTGGTTACCGACGAAAACATCAAAAAATCCACAAAATGATTTTGAATGACCATAAAATGAAGTTGATCGAGATAGCAGAGGCCTTAAAGATATCAAAGGAACGTGTTGGTCATATCATTCATCAATATTTGGATATGCGGAAGCTCTGTGCAAAATGGGTGCCGCGCGAGCTCACATTTGATCAAAAACAACAACGTGTTGATGATTCTGAGCGGTGTTTGCAGCTGTTAACTCGTAATACACCCGAATTTTTCCGTCGATATGTGACAATGGTTGAAACATGGCTCCATCGCTACACTCCTGAGTCCAATCGACAGTCGGCTGAGTGGACAGAGACCGGTGAACCGTCTCCGAAGCGTGGAAAGACTCAAAAGTCCGCTGTTTTTTTGGGATGCGCATGGAATAATTTTTATCGATTTATCTTGAGAAGGGAAAAACCATCAACAGTGACTATTATATGGTGTTATTGGAGCGAAATCGCGGAAACAATTTGGCTGTGATCGCCGAAACTGAGGCCTATTCTGAGGCAAACCTGAAGGAGTACTACCAAAATGGTATCAAAAAATTGGAAGGTCGTTATAATCATTGTATCGCTCTTAAAAAAAAATGTGTTTTTCTTTGTTAGATCGGGGACTTATCAGCAAACCTGTTACTAAGGTGCGGTTACACTTAAAAGCTAAAATTTCAAAAATTATAAAAAACACGGAAATTTAAAGTGACTCAACAATATTAATAAAGCTATTCACGTACAAACAAATGCCAGTTTAAAAATCCAAATTATGAGGGATACTTCGAAGTAAAAAATATTTTTTTAATTCCAAAAAAAAACTTTAAACTAAAGATGCTAAATCTTCATAAAAGAAATTGAAGCAAAGATAACAAACTTTAGTTTAATTACAATTTCAGTTTAAAGAAATGTGTCCTTAATACTTGCTTTCACAATTTGCTAATCGCACAGAAAAAGGCTCATGCCGATTGGTCGAAAGAAATGGCCCAAAAAATACCATCGTAATGCTTCGAAACATATCTATGACATTTTGACGAATCATGGATTTAGAAAAACTGAACATGTCGAATTTTCACCGGTAGAAATATGCAAAACGGGCATTTCAAAGGGTAAATGTCACCCATTTGTTTTTCAGTTGTCTTCCAAGAAACCACGACAATGCCATGTCTCATACATTGGCTGAAACAACTGCATTTTTGAGCATTCATTCATTCATTTCATTTCATTGTAACCATTTATTTTCATTTCATTTTCTTATTACATATATAGAGCAATAGGCCTAACTCTATAACTTAAAAGATAAATATACATATGCAACACTTTACGTTTATCTGCATCAGCTACTTAAATAGAACTTATGGTATAAATGTATATACTCATATCTAATACAAAGTTTTATGAAATTCACTTTAAATTGTACGCCTCAAAAATTTGAAGTGATAGCATTTTTGAGCACTCAAAGGTTAGATTTTATGGTCCGAATATCTTCTTTTTATTCCCGTACGTAAACACAATAAATGAGAGGTCAACGTTATTCGACCACGGCTGCCACTCGAGCCAAACATAATCTACCACAAATGGGAGAAAAATTTACCAAAAAACTACAATTTCTACACTAATAGAAAATATTACGTTGCATAGTCGTGAACGGACGGTGACAAAATGAAACGGAAACGTTCACAAAAAATCAAAACGGAATGTTCACAATTTCGTCCACGGGCGTTCACGATTTCATGAACGGCATTCGTTTTTCTTTGGCCATGATAAGTCTTTAAATAATCGTTAGACGTTATTATGGCAACTCCTCGGTGGTGCAATGTGCTAAGGCGACTGTTAACGCGTATGGTGAAGAAAACACAGGTTCGAGTCACGCTAGCGGAAATCATTTTTTAATTTTGTTTATAAAGTCGTAACCATAACGTTTTCAGATCATGAACGCTGGTTGTTGTTTTGACAACGCATAGTGTCATTTTATCGTTGTCAGATTGACACCGCCTGTTCTCAGTTTGACACCACATGTGTGTTGATTCACTTTCATGAACGAATCGTTTTGAAATGAGCACGCCGTGCATGATTTTTTCTATGGGTGTATAGAAAATTTGTTTTTTTTTAATAAAAATTTTGTCAAAATTTTATTTCTATAGAAAATTCTGTCAAAACTTCATTTCATCTTTTTATACACATCACCATAGAATGGTGATGGGGGTATAACAAGTTTGTCATACCATGTGTAACACATCGAAAAATCGATTTCCGACTATATAAAGTATATACCTTCTTGATCAGGGAGAAATTCTAAGACGATATAAGCATGTCCGTCTGTCTGTCTGTTGTAATCACGCTACAGCCTTCAATAATGGCGCTATCGTCCTGAAATTTGGCACAGATACGTTTTTTGTTTGCAGGCAGGTCAAGTTCGAAGATGGGCTATATCGGTCCAAGTTTTGATATAGTCCCCATATAAACCGACTTCCCGATTTTGGGTCTTGGGCTTATAAAAACCGTAGTTTTTATCCAATTTGCCCGAAATTGAAAATCTAGAGGTACTTGAGGACCATACAAATGTATGCCGAAAATGGTGCCCATCGGTCCATGTTTTGGTATAGCCCCCATATAGAGTGATCTCCTGATTTTGCTTCTTGGGCTTCTAGAAATTGTATTTATTATCCGATTTGACTGAAATTTGAAATCTAGAAGTATTTTAGGACCATAAAGAGGTGTGTCGAAAATGGTCCGTATCGGTCCCTGTTTTGGTATAGCCCATATATGACCCGATTTTGCTTCTTGGGCATCTAGAAAATGTATTTTCTATCCGATTTGCCTGAAATTGGAAATTTAGAGGTATTATGGGACCACAAATAAGTGTGTCGCAAATGGGGCGCATCAGTCGATGATACATCCCGGGGTGTATCAAAACAACAAATATGATTGAAGAACAAACCATCACCAAAAACAATACAAAATATTCTTTTATAGCAAATTTTGTCAAAATTTTATTTATATAGAATATTTTTTCAAAATTTTTATTTCTATAGAAAATTTTGTCCAAATTTTATTTCTATAGAAAATTTTGTCAAAATTTTATTTCTACAGAAAATTTTGTTAAAATTTTATTTCTATAGAAAATTTTGTGAATATTTTATTTTCATAGAAAATTTTGTCATAATTTTATTTCTATAGATAATTTTGTCAAAATGTTATTTCTATAGAAAATGTTGCCAAAACTTTATTTCTATAGAAAATTTTGTTAAATTTTTTTTCTAAGAAAATTTTGTTAAAATTTTATCTTTATAGAAAATCTTGTGAAAATTTTATTTCTATAATTTTGTCGAAATTTTATTTCTAAAATTTAGTGAAATTTTTTTTTTCTATAATTTTGTCAAAATTTTATTTCTATAATTTTTCAAAATTTTATTTCTACAGAAAATTTTGTAAACATTTTATTTCTATAAAAAATTTTGTCAAAATTTTATTTTTATACAAAATTTTCTTACAATTTTATTTCTATAGAAAATTTTGTTAAAACTTTATCTATATAGAAATTTTGTTAAAATATTCTTTCTATGTTGTCCAAATTTTATTTCTATAGAAAATTTTATCAAAATTTTTATTTCTATAGAAAATTTTATCAAAATTTTTATTTCTATAGAAAATTTTGTCAAAATTTTATTTCTATAGAAAATGTTGTCAAAATGTTATTTCTATAGAAAATTTTGTTAAAATTGTATTTCTATAGAAAATTTATTTACAATTTTATCGCTATAGAAAATTTTGTGAATATTTTATTTTCATAGAAAATTTTGTCAACATTTTATTTCTACAGAAAATTTTGTTAAAATTTTATTTCTATAGAAAATTTTGTTAAAATTTTATCTCTATAGAAAATTTTGTTAAAATATTCTTTCTATAGAAAATTTTGTTCAAATTTTATTTCTATAGCAAATTTTATCAAAATTTTTATTTCTATAGAAAATTTTGTCCAAATTTTATTTCTATAGCAAATTTTGTCAAAATTTTATTTCTATAGAAAATTTTGTTAAAATTTTATTTCTATCGAAAATTTTGTTAAAATTTTATTTCTATCGAAAATTTTGTGAAAATTTTATTTATATAATTTTTTCAAAATTTTATTTCTAAAAAAATTTTTGTCAACATTTTAATTTTATACAAAATTTTGTTAATATTTTATTTCTACAGAAAAGTTTGTTAAAATTTTATTTCTATAGAAAATTTTGTTAACATTTTATCTCTATAGAAAATTTTGTTAAAATATTCCTTCTATAGAAAATTTTGTCCAAATTTTATTTCTATAGAAAATTTTATCAAAATTTTTATTTCTATAGAAAATTTGTCAAAATTTTATTTCTATAGATAATTTTGTCAAAGTCTTATTTCTTTAGAAAATTTTGCCAAAACTTTATTTCTATAGAAAATTTTTGTTACAATTTTTTTTTCTATAGAAAATTTTGTTAAAATTGTATTTCTATAGAAAATTTATTTACAATTTTATCTCTATAGAACATTTTGTGAATATTTGATTTTCATAGAAAATTTTGTCAAAATTTTATTTCTATAGAAAATTTTGTTAAAATTGTATTTCTATAGAAAATTTTATTAAAATTTTATCCCTATAGAAAATTTTGTTAAAACATTCTTTCTATAAAAAATTTTGTCCAAATTTTGTAATTAATTTTGTAATTAATTTTTTGTGCAATTTTGTAATTTGTAGCCTTGAAAACGGTTTTGACGAAGTCAACCGAAATATCGGAAAATAAAAAAAAAAAAAACAAGAAACCAACAATTTCAAGTTTATTTTATAGACCTATAGCCGAGATTATGAGATAAAAATCATAAAAATTAAAACAAAAAGGTCAACAATATCAACAACAAACACAAATTTTATTTCTATAGAAAATTTTATCAAAATTTTTATTTCTATAGACAATTTTGTCAAATTTTATTTCCACAGATAAGTTGACAAAATTTTGTCAACATTTTATTTCTACAGAAAATTTTGTTAAAATTTTATTTCTATAGAAAATTTTGTTAAAATTTTATCTCTATAGAAAATTTTGTTAAACTATTCTTTCTATAGAAAATTTTGTCCAAATTTTATTTCTATAGCAAATTTTATCAAAATTTTTATTTCTATAGAAAATTTTGTCAAAATTTTATTTCTATACAAAATTTTGTCAAAATTTTATTTCTATAGAAAATTTTGTCAAAATTTTATTTCTATAATTTTTACAAAATTTTATTTCTATCAAAAATTTTGTCAACATTTTATTTTTATACAAAATTTTATCAACATTCTATTTCTACAGAAACTTTTGTTAAAATTTTATTTCTATAGAAAATTTTGTTAAAATTTTATCTCTGTAGAAAATTTTGTTAAAATATTCTTTCTATAGAAAATTTTTGTCCAAATTTTATTTCTATAGAAAATTTTATCAAAATTTTTATTTCTAAAAAAAAATTTGTCAAAATTTTATTTCTATAGATAATTTCGTCAAAGTCTTATTTCTATAGAAAATTTTGTTAAAATTGTATCTTTATAGAAAATCTTGTCAAAATTTTGTGAAAAATTTATTTCTATAATTTTGTGAAAATTTTATTTTTATAATTTTGTCAAAGTTTTAATTTTATAATTTTGTCAAAATGTTATTTCTATAATTTTCGTCAAAATTTTATTTCTATAGAAAATTTTGTCAACATTTTATTTCTATAGAAAATTTTGTCAACATTTAATTTCTACAGAAATTTTTTTTAAAACTTTATCTCTATAGAAAATTTTGTTAAAATTTTATCTCTACTCGTATAGAAAATTTTGTTAAAATTTTATCTCTACTCGTATAGAAAATTTTGTTAAAATTTTATTTCTATAGATAATTTTGTCAAAATTTTATTTCTATAGAAAATGTTCACAAAATTTTATTTCTATAGAAAATTTTATCAACGTTTTATTTCTATAGATAATTTTGCCAACAGTTTATTTCTATAGAATATTTTGTCAAGATTTTATTTATATAGCAAATGTTATCAAGATTTTATTTATATAGTACATTTTAGCAAAATTTTATATCTGTAGAATCTTGTGGGAAAATCTTGTTTCTATTGTCAAAATTTTATTTCTACAGAAAATTTTGTCAAAATTTTATTTCTATAGAAAATTTTGTCAAAATTTTATTTCTATAGAAAATTTTGTCAAAATTTTATTTCTATAGAAAATTTTGTGGTTACAGCGGTGTGCAAAGTTAAGGATACGAAGAAATTGGGCTTCCATCCTATGGCAAACCTTTGCGAAATTCATTGAAGATGAGCCAAATTTGCACCAGGTCCAAATCAAAAGTTTGATAGCTCTTTTTTACTGGGAGTTTATTTAATTGATAAACGGAAATATTATATGGGAAAATGTTCCACAACCGCTTATTATCATCGCAGTACTGTGTAAATTAAAAAAAAAAAAAAAAAAAAAACATGTACAAAATTTGGTTATGAAGCTCCTGCTCTTTTATGCTTACAGAATGGGAAACTAAAGTTTTCTTTTCTTTTTATAGAAATTATTTACCTTTTTCTTCTATTCGAGGAATCAATACCATTTCTCCATTTCAATTTATAGCGGGTGGTATTTCAGATACTTTTTTTCGCAAAAAAACATAAATTCAATTTTGTTTTATTTTTATGGAAATTTCGTTAGCTAACTGATACAAGTCTCCCCATTTGGCATTATGGGTTTGTCAGTTCAATGTAAATTTCCTACACTGAGGAGGTCTGAAGGCATAAGGAAACTCGATAGGTTGTGACTGTTGTGTGAATGGAAAAAACTTTTGTTCGAATTGGCTCATGTGTGTGAGTGTATGGCACTTACTGTTGACAAAAGAAATTATATTTCGTGAATTCAAACTTTTTTTTATGACTTAAATCATATTAAACACACAAAAGCGATATAAGGATGAGACATGCTTATCAAGGAGCAAAAACCCAGGGGTGACTATAAGTCCTCGAAAAGTTTTTCACGCACCAGACAAACAGATCCGCCACCATTGGGTAACTTTCAATGATTGATTTCAATTATAAAAGTCAACAATGGTTAAACTTAAAGCCACGTATGAGTTTTTATGAGGTGCGGAATGTGGCTTCAGCTTTCGTAAAAGAGGACTTTTTTGGGTCACGTTTTTTTTGGGGAAATATGCTCTCTACTCCAAAAAAAAAAAAACGGAAAAGTTTCAAAACTTTTGTTGTGAAAAAAATCCTAGGATGGTCTCTGCATTGACATTGAAACTTGTAAAGGTAATAAATTATTTATTACTTTTTAACAAAAAATACATTGGTGTATCAAAATCTAATTATTTCCGTATTTTGTGTTGGCCGTATTTACGGAGAACACGAAAATTCAATTATCTTGAAAAACATTGTTTGGCAAAGTCGACATAATAAATTAAACAAAATTTTGTGGTGGATCAGAAATTTATTCACTGAGATTTCAATTTTTCGGAGCAAAAATAAATCGATCGCATGTTCGATGGCAAACAGGTGTATGCAAGTAATGTATAGTGTTCCTTCCGAATGCATGTCAAGGCTAGCAGGAAAGTCTAAAGTCGGGAGGGGCCGACTATATTATATCCTGCACCACTTTGTAAATCCACATTTTCGATACTATATCAAATCCGTCAAATATGTTGGGTGCAATATAAAAAGGTTTTTGTCTCAAATACAAACATTTAAATGTGACTCCACTTGAACAAAATTTATAATCTATAGACTTAAAATTTTAGGTCGGCAAACGCCCTGGGATGGTACCCTATGTTAGTAAAAAACAAGTAAGGAAAGTCTAAAGTCGGGCGGAGCCGACTATATTATACCCTGCACCACATTGTAGATCTAAATTTTCGATACCATATCACATCCGTCAAATGTGTTGGGTGCTATATATAAAGGTTTGTCCCAAATACATACATTTAAATATCACTCGATTTGGACAGAATTTAATAGACTTTTACAAAATCTATAGACTCAAAATTTAAGTTGGCTAATGCACTAGGGTGGAACGCAATTTTAGTAAAAAAAAATATGGGAAACATTTAAATCTGAAGCAATTTTAAGGAAACTTCGCAAAAGTTTATTTATGATTTATCGCTAGATATACATGTATTAGAAGTTTAGGAAAATTAGAGTCATTTTTACAACTTTTCAACTAAGCAGTGGCGATTTAACAAGGAAAATGTTGGTATTTTGACAATTTTTGTCGAAATCAGGAAAACATATATATGGGAGCTATATCAAAATCTGAACCGATTTCAATCAAATTTGGCACACATGACTATATTACTAATTGTACTCCTAGTGCAAATTTTCAACCAAATTGGGCCAAAACTCTGGCTTGTAGGACCATATTAGTCCATATCGGGCGAAAGATATATATGGGAGCTATATCTAACTCTGAACCGATTTCAGTCAAATTTTGCACACTTGACTATACTACTAATTGTACTCCTAGTGCAAAATTTCAACCAAATTCAGCAAAAAATCTGGCTTCTGGGGCCATATAAGTCCATATCGGGCGAAAGATATATATGGGAGCTATATCTAAATCTGAACCGATTTCAATCAAATTTTTCACACTTGACTATACAACTAAGTGTTATGTTTGTACAAAATTTCAAGCAAATCGGTATAAAACTCTGGCTGCTGGGTCCATATTAGTGCATATCGGGCGAAAGATATATATTGCAGCTATATCTAAATCTGAACCGATTTCAATCAAATTTTGCACACTTGACTATACAACTAAGTGTTATGTTTATACAAAATTTCAAGCAAATCGGTATAAAACTCTGGCTTCTGGGGCCATATAAGTCCATATCGGGCGAAAAATATATATGGAAGCTATATCTAAATCTGAACCGATTTCAATCAAATTTTGCACACTTGACTATATGACTAAGTGTTATGTTTGTACAAGATTTCAAGCAAATCGGTATAAAACTCTGGCTGCTGGGTCCATATTAGTGCATATCGGGCGAAAGATATATATGGGAGCTATATCTAAATCTGAACCGATTTCTTCCAAAATCAATAGGGTTCTATTCTGACCCAAATTAGCAACATGTGCCATATTTGAAGGCGATTGGACTTAAATTGCGACCTAGACTTTGATCACAAAAATGTGTTCACAGACAGACGGACGGACAGACGGACATGGTTATATCGACTCAGGGACCCACCCTGAGCATTATTGCCAAAAACACTATGTGTCTATCTCGTCTCCTTCTGGGAGTTTCAAACATATGCACTAACTTATAATACCCTGTTCCACAGTGTGGCGCAGGATATAAAAATTATGCAAATATGTAAAATAATATTTTTGCGTGTAAATTAAAATGCATGACTTGGAGTACTCAGGATACTCTGTCGAAAATCGAAATTTCCATCAATCGACTGTGTACACGGACGAAAAATACTATTTTTCATATGTTTGGGTGCAAAAATTATATGTTTGGAAATCAAATTTTTTTAACACAATATTTTTAAGTGCAAGCATATAATGTTCATAAACTAGCATAACATGTTTGGGACATATATGTTAATATATTAGAACATATTATTTTTGGGACATAAAATGTTTGTAAATATAATATGCTTGGATACAAACATATATTAATTTAGAAATAGCCTATAAACATATATGTGTTTAGAAAGAGAGACCTAGAGAGTATGTTGCAAATAAAATAATGGAAGTAAAAAATTGGCGGCTTAAAAATATATCCACACAAAGAAATTTCATTGACATTTTTTTCTACCAGTGCATGCCTTAAGGTGAAACATAATATGTTTGAACAATACAAACAATATTTTGTTTGGACCAATCCTGAAAATATACATATGCTTGAAGCAAAATGTGTTTGGGGCATATGTTACAGAAGCGATTTTTTTTGAGGGTGTACTAACGTTTAGTTCATACAATATTTGAGACATACTTAAAAAAAGTAAAAGTAAAAGTGTGGAATTTTTTTTTTGTTTTTTGCAATAAAAATAATGTAAATATAAAGTTAGTTAAACTAAGGCTATGGTCACACTAGGCAAATATTTGACCAAAATGAGTGTCCAACATTTTTCCAGTACCATTTTCGAAATATCTGAAAATACTCCTACCATGATGTTATATATCCAATATGAGCTTAAAATGTTAGCTGTTTTGGCTGTGGCGACGGATTCTTTTTTGATTTCTGTCAAATATTTGCCCAGTGTGACCATAGCATAAGGATCTTTTTTCTGTACATAATGGTGCAGGGTATAATATAGTAATTTAGTCGACCTCGCCTGACTTTAGGCTTTCCTTACATGATTAATTAATTGAAATGTTAGTTGGCATAATTAATATTTTAATTAAAAACCTTAAAACCCCAAACTAAAATACACATTTTTTTGATTTTTAAATTGATTACCGTTTCAACTTCACGGTAGGCATTGCACCACGGATCCACCGCTGTGCAATTGTTAGCATGCCCGCCTTGCATACACATTCCGTTTGTAACACATCGAAATATCGATTTCCGACTATATATAAAGTATATATATTCTTGATCAGGGAGAAATTCTAAGACGATATAAGGATGTCCGTCTGTCTGTCTGCCTGTCTGTCTGTCTGTCTGTCTGTTGTAATCACGCTACAGTCGTCAATAATGAAGCAATCGTGCTGAAATTTTGCACAAACTCGTCTTTTGTCTGCAGGCAGGTCAAGTTCGAAGATGGGCTATATCGGTCCATGTTTTGGTATAGTCCCCATATAAACCGACCTCCCGATTTGGAGTCTTGGGCTTATATAAATCGTAGTTTTTATCCAATTTGCCTGAAATTGGAAATCTAGAGGTATTGTAGGACCACAAATACGTTTGCCAAAAATTGTGAGTATCAATCAATATTTTGGTATAGCCCCCATATAGACCGATCTCCCGATTTTACTTCTTGGGCTTATAGAAATCGTAGTTTTTATCCAATTTGCCTGAAATTTGAAATCTAGAGGTATTTTATGACCATAAAGAGGTGTGCCAAAAATGGTGAGTATCGGTCCATGTTTTGGTATAGCCCCCATATAGACCGATCTCCCGATTTTACTTCTTGGGCTTATAGAAACCGCAGTTTTTATCCAATTTATCTGAATTTGGAAATCGAGAGGTACTTTAGAACCGTAAAAAGGTGTGCCAAAAATGGTGAGCATCGGTCCATGTTTTGGTATGGTGCCCATATAAACCGACCTGCCGATTTGGGGTCTTGGGCTTATAGAAACCGTTGTTTTTATCCAATTTGCCTGAATTTGGAAATCAAGATGTATTTTAGGACCATAAATAGGTGTGCCGAAAATGGTGAGTATCGGTCCATATTTTGAGAGCCACCGTGGTGCAATGTTTAGCATGCCCGCCTAGCATACACAAGGTCGTGGGTTCGATTCCTGCTACGACCGAACACCAAAAAATTTTTCAGCGGTGGATTATCCCTCCTCAGTAATGCTGGTGACATTTCTGAGGGTTTCAAAGCTTCTCTAAATGGTTTCACCACAATGTGGAACGCCGTTCGGACTCGGCTATAAATAGGAGGTCCCTTGTCATTGAGCTTAATTTGGAATCGGGCAGCACTCAGTGATAAGGGAGAAGTTCACCAATGTGGTATCACAATGGACTGAATAGTCTAAGTGAGCCTGATACATCGGGCTGCCACATAACCTAACCTAACCTAACCATCGGTCCATATTTTGGTATAGCCCCCAATAGACCTATTTCCTGATTTTACTTTTTGGGCTTCTAGGATCCGAAGTTTTTATCCTATTTGCCTGAAATTAGAAATCTAGAGGTATTTTCGGGCCATAAAGAGGTGTGCCACAAATGGTGAGTATCGGTCCATGTTTTGGTATAGCCCCCATATAGACCGATATCCCGATTTGACTTCTTGGGCTTCTAGAATCCGAAGTTTTTATCCAATTTGCCTGAATTTATAAATATTCTGGTATTTTAGGCTCACAAAAACGTGTATCGGATTAAGTTTTAATCGGTCCATTTGGTAAGGCCTCCATATAGACCGATTTCACTTCTTGAGGGTGTAGAAGGCCAACTGATCATGAAAATTGCTTGAAACTCAATGTAAAATTTCCAAATTTTACTTCTAGGGTGAAAATCTACAGATTTAAGATTTCAAATCAAGGCGTTATTTCATCATTTTCTTGCACACTTACAAGATATGTTAATGATTTCTCTAAAGCTCAAACAAAAATGGTTCTTATAAATCCAGAATCTGATATAGTCCTCATAGGTGAAATCTTTAAATTTATCTTCCGGAAATGTCCTCAAGCCCTCCTGAAATTTCAAAGGAAACCCTAATATTTGGTTCATGGTGGTGGGTATTTAAGATTCGGCCCGGCCGAACTTACTTCTGTACATACTTGTTTTTATTCAATTTGCCTGAAATTGGAAATCTAGAGGTATTTTAGGACCATAAAGAGGTGTGCCGAAAATGGTGAGTATCGATCCATGTTTTGGTACAGCCCCCTTATAGACCAACCACCCGATTTTACTTCTTGGGCTTATGGAAACCGTAGTTTTTATCCAATTTGCCTGAACTTGGAAATATAGAGGTATTTTGGGACCATAAAGTGTGCCAAAAATGGTGAGTATCGATCGATGTTTTGGTATAGCCCCCATATAGACCGACCTCCCGATTTTATTTCTTGGGCTTCTAGAATCCTTAGTTTTTATCCAATTTGCCTGAAATTGGAAATGTAGAGGTATTTTAGGACCATAAAGAGGTATACCGAGAACGGTGAGTATCGGTCCATTTTTTAGTATAGCCCTCATAACAACGATCTCCCTATTTAGCTCCTTGGGTTTCTAGAAACCGTAGTTGTTATCCGATTTGCCTGAAATTGTAAATAATCGGGTATTTAAGGCTCACAAAACGTGTATCGGATTAAGTTTTAATCGGTCCATTTGGTAAGGCCTCCATATAGACCGATTTCACTTCTTGATGGTATAGAAGGCGCACCGATCATGAAAATTGCTTGAAACTCAATGTAGAATTTCCAGATTTTACTTCTCGGGTGAAAATCTACAGATTAAAGATTTCAAATCAAGGCGTTATTTCATCATTTTCTTGCACACTTACAAGATATGTTAATGATTTCTCTAAAGCTCAAACAAAAATGGTTCTTATAAATCCAGAATCTGATATAGTCTTCATAGGTAAAAAATTATCTTCGGGAAGTGTACTGATTGAACTGCTCTGCTTGATCTGTCATCAAATTTCAAAGCAAACTATAATATTTGATTCATGGTGTTTGGTATGTAAGATTGTTTATATGCATATGAGCAATCGAAATTTTGGGTTTAATCCAATAATTTTCAGCTTTGAAGGCTAGCCAAATACAAGATATTCCTATGCCATTTAACTTACTACTCCAAGCACACTGTGTCCAAATGTTTGCAGACAAAAAAAAGTAGGTGTGAATTCAGTTTTTGCTTAACTGACTTTTAGTTTTCATTTCAAGAAAATCCGCACAACCCCTAAAAAGCTTTAAGAGGTGTTAAAATAAAATGAAAAAAATATATATATGTATTTTTAAACAAAGAAGGAAGGACAATATCCCTCCTTAGAGACTTACCCAACAAATCATTAACTCCGGCAAATGTCATCACCAGCGAGGCCACAAATAAGTCCGCAATTGCTAATGATGCCAGGAATAAATTCCCAATGCGACGCAAACTGCGTTCCGTATAGATGGCGAGGCAGACGAGTATATTTCCGGCAATTGACAGGAATATCAGCACAGATAGGAAAATGCCTGAAATTCGTTTGTTATTTACAACAAAAGAAATCCCCCACCCACAGCCACAAGAGTTCAAAAGAGACACAAAAAGAAAGCAAAGAATGAAAAGAATCAAAGAAGAAGAGAAGAAAAAAATATATATATATTTATAGAAATATGAAAATTATTCACGTTTTCTCTTGGCTTTCAACAATGAAGATGACTGAATGCATACGAAAACGAATAAAAAAAAATGCCTGGCACAATGCATGGATGAATGCAGCATGCATACGCACATGAATGAAGGATGGATGGCAGGAATGCATGCCATCCATTGAATGATGGAACCAAAGAATGTATGCACTATGAATAAATGATGATAAATGCCAGCAATTTATTATAAATCAAAATTGATGTGATGAGGTAGTGTGTATGGAATTTACGATATGTGAGTTGGTGTGCGTCTTTAAGTGTGTGTGTGTGTGCAACATTGTATTTCCGTATCCATGCAAATATTACTTAACACACATATCCTCCGCCCCTGATGAAGTGTTACATTTTCTTGGTGTTTGTAAATACTTTGCACTCTTCGGTTTTTCTTTTTCTCTTTTTGAATTTTTCAACACAATGTGCTTCTTCTATACCAATCATGCAATGACGACGAGAGAAATGATGCATACAAATCATGCTTGACATTAACAAAAGGGGTAAATATTTTGGGTTGAGTTATACGAAGAAAAAATAAGAAAAGTGTAGTTAAGTAGGGAACATGGGTATAATAAATGCTCCGAAGAAATAGGAAAAAAGTAAGAATTAAGTATGTAAGGAAATTGGGGATCCTTGTTTAAAAAAATGGAACTCACACAACCCATTTTAGGTATACTGCGGTATATATAAGGTCATCATTCTGTTATTAAAAGATGGCAATATCAGTTATTGTTAATACAAAAAAAATATTTAATTATTTTCGATACAGATTCAGTTTCATACCCTAAACCCCTCGTATTGAATAGTAAACCTATGTCCTTTAGTGGTATTGTAAAAAAAAAGTTTGGATGCTTCGCACTTCTATATTTAATTATATTATATATAAGATGTTATATATAAGAAAATTAATTGGTACATATTTTTTGCAGCTTTATCTCATTCATATCCGAGGTGTTTGCATTGTATTACACTGCACTGAATATGGTCATATGTCGGATTAGATATGTAGTATGGATATCTTCATGCAAATCTTGTGATACGCACAAGTACGAGCTATACTTGATTTTACACTTGGAGAATTAGTGTCACGGTTGCCACTCGTGCTAACAATAATCTACTAAAAACTTGAAGAAAATTTTACCAAAAATCTAACCAAATTTAAAAAATCTTATTTTTATTGTTTTTTTTTTTTTTGATCGAATTTTTTGGTTATTATAAAAAAAATGTTTTTTGCTTTTATTTTAGAAGTTTATTTCAGTATTTGCAATATCACAAATATCCCTTGAATTGTAAATAAGCCGAATTTTAAATATTTGAACGAGTTAGCTTGCACCACCAAATGAGAACTCACCCACAATGCAACTTGAGTTTATGACCCAACACGAATATTAAAAATTTTAACAATATTGAATTTATTTCTATAGAAAATTTTGCCAACATTTTAGTTCTATAGAAAATTTTGTCAAAATTTTATTTCGATAGAACATTTTGCAAAAACTTTATTCCTATAGAAAATTTTCCAAAAATTTTATTTCTATAGAAAAATTTGGTAAACTTTTATTTCTATTGAAAATTTTATCAAAATTTTATGTTTATAGAAAATTTTGTCAAAATGTTGTTTCTATTTTGTACAAAATTTTATTTCTATAGAACATTTTGTCAAAATTTTATTTCTATAGAATATCTTTCCAAAAATTATTTATGTAGAAAATTTTATTTCTAAGGAAATTTTATCAAAATTTTATTTCTATAGAACATTTTGTCAAAATTTTGTTTCTATAGAATATCTTGCCAAAACTTTTTTTATGTAGACAATTTTGTCAAAATTTTATTTCTACGGAAATTTTGTCCAAAATTTTATTTCTATAGATAATTTTGTCCAAAATTTTATTTCTATAGAATATCTTGCCAAAATTTTATTTGTGCAGACAATTTTATCAAAATTTTATTTCTAAGGAAATTTTGTCCAAAATTTTATTTCTATAGATAATTTTGTCCAAAATTTTATTTCTATAGAACATTTTGTCAAAATGTTATTTCTATAGAATATCTTGCCAAAAATTTTTTTATGTAGAAAATTTTATTTCTAAGGAAACTTTATCAAAATTTTATTTCTATAGAACATTTTGTCAAAATTTTATTTCTATGGAGTATCTTGCCAATTTTTTTATGTAGACAATTTTGTCAAAATTTTATTTTTAAGGAAGTTTTATCAAAATTGTATTTCTATAGATAATTTTGTCCAAAATTTTATTTCTATAGACAATTTTGTCCAAAATTTTACTTCTATAGAAAATCTTACCAAAATTGTATTTGTGTAGACAATTTTGTCAAAATTTTATTTCTAAGGAAATTTTGTTCAAAATTTTATTTCTATAGATAATTTTGTCCAAAATTTTATTTGTATAGAATATCTTGCCAAAATGTTATTTGTGTAGACAATTTTGTCAAAATTTTATTTCTAAGGAAATTTTGTCCAAAATTTTATTTCGACAGATAATTTTGTCCAAAATTTTATAAGTGTAGACAATTTTGTCAAAATTTAATTTCTATAGAATATCTTGCCAAAATTTTATTTGTGTAGACAATTTTGTCAAAATTTTATTTCTAAGGAAATTTTGTCCAAAATTTTATTTCTATAGATAATTTTGTCCAAAATTTTATTTCTATAGAAATTCTTGCCAAAATTTTATTTGTGTAGACAATTTTGTCAAAATTTTATTTCTAAGGAAATTTTGTCCAAAATTTTATTTCTATAGATAATTTTGTCCAAAATTTTATTTCTATAGAAATTCTTGCCAAAATTTTATTTGTGTAGACAATTTTGTCAAAATGTTATTTCTATAGATAATTTTGTCCAAAATTTTATTTCTATAGAATATCTTGCCAAAATGTTATTTTTGTAGACAATTTTGTCAAAATTTCATTTCTAAGGAAATTTTATCAAAATTTTATTTCTATAGAATATTTTGTCCAAATTTTATTTCTATAGAATATCTTGCCAAAATTTTGTTTATATAGACAATTTTGTCAAAATTTTATTTCTTAGGAAATTTTATCCAAAATTTTATTTCTATAGAATATCTTGCCAAAATGTTATTTGTGTAGACAATTTTGTGAAAATTTTATTTCTAAGGAAATTTTATCAAAATTTTATTTCTACAGAATATTTTGTCAAAATTTTATTTCTATAGAATATCTTGCCAAATCAGTTCTCTTCTGACCATTGTGCCGCATAGTCGTTTGTTATGGAAGCTGTATCAACAAGAAATATCTGCGCTAAGTGCTACAAGCCTTTACAATCTTCAAAATATGTAAGGTATAAGATTTGCAATGGTAAATTGCATTACTTTTGTTCGGGTGTCAATGATCAAAATACATTGGAATCAATTAGAAAAACGAAAAATTGTGTTTATAACTGCAATGAATGTCTGCGTATATCCAGTGACTTGGTTGCTTCGGTTTCTCTGCTTGCTAATGATGTAAGAGAACTTAAGAGCATGCTTTCTAACTTGATTGTCCAATCCATAGACTATAGACTTTAGATAGATGATCCACTATTCTCTTTAAAAACAATGTGTCAGTTCCAAAAATTAATTTTCTGACATTTCGTTTTGATTTTTTCGTAAAGAGTCAGTCCCAAACATTAATTTTCGTGCATTTGCTTTTGTGTTGATCGTAAAGAGCAATGCTGCTCAAAATTAAATTTCGTATTTTCGCTGTTTTGGTCACAATTTTTTGTTCAAATATGAACTTTTAATTTATTAATTTATTTATAAATCCTCTGTTGCATCAAACACGTTCTAATTTTGTGTAAAATTGGCAAACTACAAAAAGGAAAACGAAAGAGATTGTAAGCGTGCTCTTATTTTTCTCGTTTATTCTTAATCTCCGGAACTGTCAAAAATAGTTTGACACTCATGGCTCATCTATCTAAAGTCTATAGTCTATGGTCCAATCCAACACAAATGTAAATTCTTTATGCACTGCTTCGTCTTCTTCTAATACCGGTTTGACTACTATCTCTACTGCTGAACCAAGTGCATCTCTTACTGAACTTGTTGTTGATAATTGCGTTAATGCGCTCTCTGGTTCTCACTCTGTTGATGAGAGTAGCAGTGTGGGCATTGATAATATTGGTTCTCACTCTGTTGATGAGAGTAGCAGTTTGGGCATTGATAATACTGTTAATGTGTGTGTCAATGAACCCAGCGGGAAAATTGCGAAGTACTGCAAAAATCATACCTTCTTAACCCATGATTTTGGGATCCTTAACACCTTCCCATATGCCTTCTCCTATCATGCATGCTAAAATGCCTTGCACTTCCTTTCTAAAAAATGCCCGCACACATTATTCTGTGCCTTCTTTGGGAATTGTAAAAGAAGGACCTACATTGTTGTTATAAGAACG
Organism: Haematobia irritans; assembly: GCF_050003625.1. NCBI lineage: Eukaryota > Metazoa > Arthropoda > Insecta > Diptera > Muscidae > Haematobia > Haematobia irritans. The sequence continues at coordinate 204,928,002 of NC_134397.1, read as the reverse complement.
AAAATTCAGTTTTTTTTATATAATCATCAAACAAACATTTGTATCAACATTTTTAACAGGACACGGTTTTAATCCGATTTGCCTTAAAACTAGAATTTGCTGTTATTGCGCAAGATGATTTATATTGTAATGCGCTATTCTCATCCATTTGCCAGAAATTTGAAAATTAGTATCCCTCCCCCGCCTTCCAGTGTATTTAAAATAGAATATATCATTATGCCCTCCACCATAGGAACAAAAAAAAAAAGCAGTAGAAAAGTGAAGTTTTGTATTCGAAACAGCGTTTCTGGCGATGTCTTAAAATTTACGTATTTTTGGGATTAAGTTGGTTGTAGATCAATTTACCCACATATTTTCCATTGGTTTTACTATATACGTTTGTTTTGATCGTGATATTTCAATTTGTCTTCTATATTAGTTGTTGTTGTTATAATACAGTTTTGTATTGTTGTTGTGAGAGCATACACACAGAAAAATTCATCCAAAATCCAAAGATTTTGTCTTTACTTTAAAAAATTTGGTATTGATTCCGAGCCAAAGAAGCGGAGAATACAAGTAAGGATACTTTTAAGACACAATTCTCTTTTAAATTTAGGTTTTGTGTACTTGCTTCTAGGAAGCAAATTTTAATTTTTCGCTTTCTCAGCTTTTTTTTCTTCATATGCTATCAAAGTCCTTTAAAAACGAATTAACTGCAACTTTATTTTCCACATTAGGACTCGACTTACAGTAGAAATTATGCAATGTTTGAAGTCAAAAACTTCTTTAAAATAAAGTTTTGAAAAACATGTCCTATTATTGAACGATTTTTTGCTTTGTAGTCAAGATGCAAAAAACCAACAAATTTAAAAACAATTTCATTAAATTTAAAGAATTTTTCTGAATTATGTTCTTTCATGTTAAGATACCTATTTTTAAGTCAAATCACTTAATTATAAGGACAATACGACTTCATTGAAAAGTTTATCGACTTTTGGACAAGGAAAATAAATTTATTTTAGAGAAATGCGGCTTCTATGCTAAGCAAAATTTGTATTCGTATTTTAAAGACATGAAATCTTTGACCTCACGACAATATTTTTTTCAGTGTAAACATAGTAAAAGTGCTTGCCACTCAAAAAAAAAAAAAATGATTGTTCAAAATTTCAAAAAATTGGCTGAGTAATATGGGATATAAACTCATATCGGACGATTATATATACGGGCACTATATATATACCTGACACGATCTCTTTGAAAATTGACAGAGATACTACTATTAACAAGATCAAACGTTTTGCCAAATTTCATGTAAATCGGTTGTTCCCTTGAATTAATACCAGTTTGGGGGTCAAATACCCCACTGTGCGACGGGATACTTTGTACAAGTAGCTACTATTTATGTAGGTCGGATGGTATTGCAAATGAGCTATATATTTAGGTGTATCCCACGATCCTCTTGGAGGAGACAATTTTATCACATCCGGTGGAAATTTGATACGTGGCCTGTAACAACCAAACGCAGAGAAGGACTATGATCACCTCAAACCTGTTTCAAGAGCAAAATGTTATTTTTGTATGGTGACCCTGTAACATGTTTGTCACTAAAATGTTATTTTCTCGTCAAATATAACCTGCTTGCCGAAATCAAATACATGATTTCCGGGAAAATAACATGGTTGCGCAAACCACCCAAAAATAACATTTTGCTCTTAAAACATGTTTGAGGTCATCATATTCCTTCTCTGGGTGCAGGCAAAAATTAGTCCAGACCATCAAACCAAACGATCAAGAACTAATTTAGCATATATAGGTATTTAATCTACCTCCATGTACATTAAGGCAATATTAAGAGGTTTTAAGATACCTTGTATTTAGTAGAACTTTCTTCGTAATGGTCCATAAGACTCGGCCTGCCTGACATTACGGTCGTGTTTACTTATTTTTATAGTGCGGTTAAATAAATAAACATAAATCTTTCTAAATAATTACCCCATATGCAAAAAAGTTAAAGAAAACTTCAAGCCTACTTTTCCCATATAAATTTATTCGATAAACTGTCAATAAATTGTTTTGTATGTAGGCATTAATAATTAAATTAATAATAACAAAAATCTATAACTTTGCCTATGGTAGAATTTGTTCGAACCCACCACTGATCTCATACTCATTCTTTGTTGGCTGCCAAGCTATTAATTTGCTTATGTCTAGTTACTCCTAACTTTGGCCTTGTAGAAGACATTCTCTGTAACATATAAAAGATCCGATACCCATTATACGTTCACTTCCAACAGAAGGGAACGCGGAATGACCTCACGTGTAGCTTAAGTTTACCTTTTGGCGCCCACATCACATAAATGTGTTGTAGGCCAGTGGATGAGTGTAGGACTATCAATAACGAGGACCCCGGTTCAAATCCCGACGGAGCAGAAAAATAAAAAACACTTGAGGTAAATATTAAAATCACAAAAATAAGATAAGCTGTATAGGAAAAGTAAGTCAAATTAAATTCTAACGTAAAAGGTATGAGGGCAAATGTTCAGTTCATAGACAACCTTGCCTTCAAAATATTTATTTTTACACGCTTTCTTTTATGCCTTCCTGTCCAGGCCTTTTTGAGGGCCTTATTTGGAAGGCATGATTTTTGTACTTAGTATGAAGGCCTGATAACATGGCATCGACAACACCACTTCTAGAAGGCATACGAATAGAAGCGAGAGGCAAGGTCTTGGTCTCCAATCCAATCCAATGTTATTTTGAAATGAACACGTAATGCAGCGCCCAGGCCTTATAGCTAACCGGACAGCACTTCCATCATCGATTCCACGTCGCTTCCATTTCCCGCTGGGAAATTACTCCTCATTTATCTCAAGTTGAGGATCGTGTTGTTGCAGTCAACAATTCTACTGTTTACTCTAATGCTGGTGATGTTAATGATGATTTCGCTGCTGCAAACATAGATACTTTGGGCTTTGGAGGTAATGCTGATATAAACATACCACCCAAAAATTTGCCATTTGCTAATATACAGCCAAGAAAAAATCGTAAACAAGTTGTAATTGGACAAAATAATAATGTGGACTTGGATGTTGTTGTTAAGAAGAAGTGGGTGCATATATCATCTTTCCGTCCTACAGTCACGGAACAGGATATTCTTAGTTATGTTGCTAAATATCTTAACATTAACTGCAATAATATTAGTTGCTTCAAGCTGGTGAAAAAAGATGCTAATTTGAGTGAGTTAAGAAGTATAAGCTTTAAACTTGGCATTACTCCTGAGGCTTATAGCGCAATACTTCAGCCATCACTATGGCCCGCTAATGTACGGATTCGACCTTTTGTGAATTTTCAAACAGCTCAGCAAGATGTACAAAAGACATAATAACATCTAAGTTTACGACCCTTAAGATCTTTTATCAAAACATTGGTGGAATGAGAACAAAGTTTAATGAAGTATATATGGCTACTGCTCAATCTGACTTTGATGTAATTGCCTTAACTGAGACTTGGCTTAATGGGGATTTTCATAATGCAGAATTTTTTAATTCCAACATTTATAATGTATTTCGCAAAGACCGTGATCTGGAGAAAACAGGTTGTGTTCGTGGTGGTGGAGTGTTATTTGCAGTTAAAAAACAATTTTTAACATCAGAAGTCATCTTGCCCAATAATGATACTTTGTTGGATCAGATATGCATTAAAATTGTTGGATTGAATGGTGTAATGATCTTAATTTTATCATACATTCCTCCTAATTCTCATCAGTCGTTATATGATGCCCATTTGTTCAACATTTCCAACCTTGTTCCTGATAATGATGCGGATGGTTGCTTAATACTTGGTGACTTTAATTTAAGTAAACTTGTTTGGGTGGATTCTTTAGATGGTGATCTTATTTATCCTACTAATGTTAATTCTATTATTGAGAGTAGCTTTGTAGACTCGATGTATTCGTTGGCTCTTCATCAAATTAATCGATTTAGTAACTCACTTGGAAAGCTCTTAGATCTGGCATTTATATCTCAAAATTTAAATTTCTCCATTGATGAATGTGTTCATCCTATTAGTTCCACTGATATGCATCATGTTGCCATTTTTCTTAAAATTGAATTCTATGTTTTTGCAAAAGCTTGTATGTATGATAATCTTAATTTTAATTTCTCTGTTGCAAATTTTGAATTAATTAATCAATTAATTGAAGGAACTGTTTGGATGGACTTATTCAAAGATAAATGTATTGAGGATTGTTACTCTCTCTTTATAAGTAAAGTGAAAAACATAATGCATTATAATATCCCTCGTTTTAAAAGACGTCAGCATAGACTTCCCTGGTATACTGATGGTTTAAAGAAATTAAAAAACCTAAGGAATAAATTTTATAAAATCTATAAATCCACTAAGTCGTCTGATAGTAAAAGGCTTCATCAGCAATACTCTCGTTAGTTCGCATTTTTGAATAAATTTCTTTACAAACAATATCTACTTGACTTTGAGGGCAAAATAAAAAATAACCCTTTTGGCAATTTATCAAATCTAAACAATCGCATAGCGATTTTCCATCATCTATGTATTTGGATGGTGATTTTGCTAGTTCTCCTGAATCACAGACTAATTTATTTGCAAGATTTTTTAGTTCAAACTTTCAAATAGATCCACTGTTTGTGGATTCTAATGTTCTAGATAATGTTTCTTCTGTTTTTGATCTAGGTTTGATTCAACTTTCAATTGATGACGTTTATAATGGACTTTTGAATCTTAAAGATTCTATGAGGTTGGACGTTGATGGGCTTTCTTCCTCTTTGATGAAGAATTGTGCTTCATCTATGTCGTTTCCTCTCCTGCATATTTTTAATTTATCACTAAGTACTGGAATATTTCTAGACAGTTGGAAAATTGCGTCTATTACCCCTGTCTTTAAATCTGGTTTAAAGGGTGATGTGCGTAATTATAGACCGATTTCGAAACTGTCAAATGTATCTAAATTATTGGAACACTTGGTTTATGATAAGATATCATCAGTAGTATAGCGCTGCATTTCGGAATCACAGCATGGTTTTGTAAAGAATCGCTCAACATTGTCAAATTTGTTAGTTTTTAATAAATATATTTTACAAAGTTTAGAGCAAGGTTATCAAGTAGATACTATTTACTTAGATTTTTGTAAGGCTTTTGATAAGGTGTCTCATAGTATACTTCTGTTGAAACTTAGTACAATCGGATTTCATTCTCATATGTGGCGTTGGTTAATGTCTTATTTGATTTCACGCCGATGCTTTGTTTGCGTTGATGGCTCAAAATCTATGGAATATATAGCAACCTCCGGTGTGCCCCAGGGAAGTATACTTGGGCCCTTATTATTTATTTTGTTTCTTAATGATATAACTAGCGCATGTTCTTTTTCTAAGGTTTTAATATTTGCCGATGATATCAAGCTTTTTGCAAGAATCAATTGTGTCGCTGATACACGCTTGCTACAGGCTGATATTAATTGTTTATCATCTTGGTGTATAAGGAATTTATTGCCACTTAATGTCTTAAAATGCTTTCATTTACCATATACTCGTAGGACACACTTGATTGAGTCGTCGTACTTTATTAATGATAGTGAACTTCAAAAAGTGCTTAGTATTCGTGATTTGGGAATTGTGTTTGATTCCAAACTTACATATTGACTATATAATGCCTAAGGCATATTCTATGTTAGCATTTGTGAAGAGGAATTGTAAGGAGTTTTTGGATCCCTATACCAGGAAGTCTCTATATGAGGCCTATGTTAGGTCTAGGCTGGAATATGCTTCCATTGTGTGGAATCCTATATATAAATTGCATTGTGAACGGATTGAAAAATTACAGAGAAGATTTATTAAATTTGCTTTTGTATCTGTACCTTTTACGGAGCCTTTGCCCTCATATCAAGCTAGATGCAGATTAATTCATTTGGAATCCCTTGAGAACCGTAGATTAAAATTTTCTGTTTTGTTTATTTTTAAGGTAATTAATGGATTTATAGATTGTCCCCCTCTTCTAGAGATTATAGGTTTTAATATACCAGTACGGAATCTTAGACGTCATGACTATTTTAATATTCCTTTTCATAGGAGTAATTATGCTTCTTGCGAGCCCATTTTGAGAGCTTTAAAAGAATTTAACAAGTTGAATAATATCTTTAATTTAGATTTTTCAATTTCTCTAAATAAATTTATTAATACTTTAGATTTAATTTATTTTTAAGATTGCTAGTCTGTAAGGATTGTAATCCATAGACTTAAATAAATAAATAAATAAATTTTTTTATGAAGACAATTTTGTCCAAATTTTTATTTCTATAGATAATTTAGTGCAAAATTTTACTTCTATAGAATATCTTGCCAAAATTTTATTTGTGTAGACAATTTTGTCAAAATTTTATTTCTATAGACAATTTTGTCAAAATTTTATTTCTAAGGAAATTTTGTCAAAATTTTATTTCTATAGATAATTTTGTCCAAAATTTTATTTCTATAGAATATCTTGCCAAAATTTTATTTGTTTAGACAATTTTGTCAAAATTTTATTTCTAAGGAAATTTTGTCCAAAATTTTATTTCTATAGATAATTTTGTCCAAAATTTTATTTGTGTAGACAATTTTGTCAAAATTTTATTTCTAAGGAAATTTTATCAAAATTTTATTTCTAAGGAAATTTTGTCAAAATTTTATTTCTAAGGATAATTTTGTACAAAATTTTATTTCTATAGATAATTTTGTCCAAAATTTTATTTCTATAGAATATCTTGCCAACATTTTATTTGTGTAGACAATTTTGTCAAAATTTTATTTCTTAGGAAATTTTGTCAAAATTTTATTTCTAAGGAAATTTTGTCAAAATTTTATTTGTATAGACAATTTTGTCAAAATTTTATTCCTATAGAATATCTTGCCAAAATTTTATTTCTATAGAACATTTTGTCAAAATTTTATTTCTATAGAATATCTTGCCAACATTTTATTTGTGTAGACAATTTTGTCAAATTTTTAATTCTAAGGAAATTTTGTCAAAAATTTTATTTCTATAGATAATTTTGTCCAAATTTTAATTCTATAGAATATCTTGCCAACCTTTTGTTTGTGTAGACAATTTTGTCAAAATTTTATTTCTAAGGAAATTTTGTCCAAAATTTTATTTCTATAGATAATGTTGTCCAAAATTTTATTTCTATAGAACATCTTGCCAAAATTTTATTTGTTTAGACAATTTTGTCAAAAATTTATTTCTATAGATAATTTTGTTCAAAATTTTATTTCTATAGAATATCTTGCAAAATTTTATTTGTGTAGACAATTTTGTCAAAATTTTATTTCTAAGGAAATTTTGTCCAAAATTTTATTTCTATAGACAATTTTGTCAAAATTTTATTTCTAAGGAAATTTTGTCAAAATTTTATTTCTAAGCATAATTTTGTCCAAAATTTTATTTCTATAGAATATCTTGCCAAAATTTAATTTCTACGGAAATTTTGTCCAAAATTTTATTTCTATCTATAATTTTGTCCAAAATTTTATTTCTATAGAATATTTTGTCCAAAATTTTATTTGGGTAGACAATTTTGTCAAAATTTTATTTCTAAGGAAATTTTGTCCAAAATTTTATTTCTATAGATAATTTTGTCCAAAATTTTTTTTGTGTAGACAATTTTGTCAAACTTTTATTTCTAAGGAAATTTTGTCCAAAATTTTATTTCTATAGATAATTTTGTCCAAATTTTAATTCTATAGAATATCTTGCCAACATTTTATTTGTGTAGACAATTTTGTCAAAATTTTATTTCTAAGGAAATTTTGTCAAAATTTTATTTCTAAGGATAATTTTGTCCAAAATTTTATTTCTATAGAATATCTTGCCAAAATTTTATTTGTGTATACAATTTTGTCAAAATTTTATTTCTAAGGAAATCTTGCCAAAATTTTATTTGTGTAGACAATTTTGTCAAACCAACAGCGGTAACCAACAATAACATAACAAAACAAAACAAAATTATTTTCTAAAGAAAATTTCGTCAAAATTTTTTTTATTTTTTTTTTCAAAATTATTTCCATAGAAAATTTAGTTAAAATTTTATTCTATATGAAATTGAAGTACCTCTTAGTTGGAGAGGAATACTTTGAAAAATCTAGCAAAACGCCAAGAATTCTACCAATCGAACAAACAGTAAAAAATCTCCTAGTTTTAGTAGAATTCTACCAAGGGTGGCAACAGTGATTAGTGTATCACTTAATTTGAGTCCATTAAAAAAAAAGAGGAAACCGCTCAATTAATGTGGATAATGTAGCCAATTTTATTTACATTTACAATATACTCAGGAGCCCAGCCTGAGCATTTTTGCCAAAGACACCATGTGTCTATCTCGTCTCCTTCTGGGTGTTGCAAACATATGCACTAACTTATAATAACCTGTTCCACAGTGTGGCACAGGGTATAAAGACCGTGGAATTCAGGCCAACCAAATTTGAACGTTTGTGGATTTGTCGTGAATAGTGAAAATAGAATTGAGCTGGATATCCGAATATGGGAGTAAATTTTCTATATCGCCTTTTCAAAAATTATTTAAAATTTTCTTCACCAAAGTAAAACGATTAAAATTTCCAATGGAGGATATTAAAGTTTCGGTCCAGCGCAACTTATCGTTGTTTGTTTAATATCTAAACGAAGCACCCGCACACAAAATGTACTCTATTAGCTAAAGGTAAACGTACAAACGCTTACCAGCAGCAGCAGCCGCAGCAGCAGCTCCTTTCAATGAATTCCGTTTTACCATTTAAGACGCTTGAATTGTTAATAATGATTGCATGAAGAGACCTTTTACATGCTTCCGTGAAAACTTTTCATCGTTGCCAATCGAGTGCATAAAATTTTGAAAAATCATGAAAAATGATACAATTTACTTTAAAATTTAAAGAGAAGTAGTAGTAAAAATGAAATATGTTAAAACCAAAATAGAAATATGCACAAAGATAGATAGAGAACTAGAAAGTAAACAGAGGGAAAGACATTTAACGACATTTACTTTACCAACAACAACTAATGTAACAAGAGACTCCACTTCAGGATCCTCACCCAATATTGTGTCTGTTTCGGAGGGGTTTATCCAAGAGGTTTCATTGAAATACGTTGTTATCTGAAAATTAGAAAAAAAGACGGAAAAAACAAATGCAATTAGTAACTAATGATAAAAAGATGCCATATCAATAATAATAACTTAAATTATAACAATTAGAAACAATGAAAACAAATCATATAATCCAACTAAGTTGTTCTGGACCAGTTGGACGTATGATTGATATTAATAAGAAAATTGAAAAAGGAAATGGGCTCTTTTAAATCATTCATCATACGCACCTAGCAGCAGACACCATGAAATATTCTGAACTTTGAGTTTAATAAACGACCACTTAAGCGCAAAACAAAAAAAAAAGTTTTCGTTAACCCAGTCAGGCGAATAAATGATTTATTAACTGATTTTCTCTTCGTCCCCTCAACCTACTATCTCTATATCGCTCTCTCCCTCTTGGATTTTTAGGTTGCGACCAAAACTTTCTAATTAAAGTTTATGAGTTCTTGGCAACTTGAAGTATTTTTCTTTGCACGAAAGTTTCACTCAAAATGATTTAATAATGGTTTCAATTTGACTACCTTCTTAAGGTTACTTGGTTGCCACAGATTTACATGGGAAACTAACATTAATTACAAGAAGATTTTCTCAGACTCTCGCAAAGGTAAACAAGGAAGTTTCAAAAATTTTCAGGTAACCAAATTTCATATGAGCCCAGTTAAATTTAAAGGCCAAATAAATTAATGATTGAAATAGAGGCCTAAATCCTGTAACAAGATGGGATTAAATTTAAGTTATTTAAAATAATTATTACACGCTGAAAAATATTTTCCTGAGCCCAAAAATATCTTTAATTTACGATTTTTATACCAACCACCATAGAATGGTGATGGGGGATATAATAAGTTTGTCATTCCGTTTGTAACATATCGAAATATCGATTTCCGACTACATAAAGTATAGGAGAAATTCTAAGACGATATGTAATCAATCTAGAGCTTTCAATAATGGCGAGATCTGGTCATGAAAATTGCTTGAAACGGAATGTAAGATTTCACGATTTTATTTCTTGGCACAAGTAGTTGTTATTGATGTAGGTGCGAGATGTATTGACAATGGGTCATATTACGTATAGGCCCCATATAAACGGACCCCCAGATTTGGCTTGCGGAGCCTCTAAGAGTAGCATATTGGTGTTAGTATATGGCCGCTAATAACCATGCCAAAATTGGTCCATATCGGTCTATAGTTATATATAGCCGATCCCCAATCACACAAAAATTGGTCCATATCGGTTCATAATCATGGTTGCCACTCGACCCAAAAATAATCTACCAAAATTTTATTTCTATAGAAAATTTTGTCAACATTTTAATTCTATTGACAATTTTGTCAAAATTTTATTTCTATAGAAAATTTTGTCAAAATTTTATTTCTATAGACAATTTTGTCAAAATTTTATTTCTATCGAAAATTTTGTCCAAATTTTACTTCTGTAGAAAATGTTGTCAAAATTTTATTTCTAGAAACTTTTGTCAAAATTTTATTTCTATAGAAACTTTTGTCAAAATTTTATTTCTATAGAAAAATTTGTCAGAAATTTATTTCTATAGAAAATTTTGTCCCAATTTTACTTCTATAAAAAATTTTGTGAAAATTTTATTTCTATAGAACATTTTTTCAAAATGTTATTTCTATAGAAAATTATGTCAAAATGTTATTTCTATAGAAAATTTTGTCAAAATTTTATTTCTATAGAAAATTTTGTCAAAATTTTATTTCTATAGAAAATTTTGTCAAAATTTTATTTCTATAGAAAATTTTGTCAAAATTTTATTTCTTTAGAAATTTTTGTCAAAATTTTATTTCTATAGAAAATTTTGTCAAAATTTTATTTCTATAGAAAATTTTGTCAAAATTTTATTTCTATAGAAAATTTTGTCAAAATTTTATTTCTATAGAAAATTTTGTCAAAATATTATTTCTATAGAAAATTTTGTCCAAATTTTACTTCTATAGAAGTAAAATTTTGTCCAAATTTTACTTCTATAGAAAATTTTGTCCAAATTTTATTTCTAAGAAAATTTTGTCAAAATTTTATTTCTATAGAAAATGTTGTCACAATTTTATTTCTATAAAAAATTTTGTCCAAATTTTACTTCTATAGAAAATTTTGTCAAAATTTTATTTCTAGAAATATTTGGCAAAATTTTATTTCTAGAAACTTTTGTCAAAATTGTTTTCTATAGAAATGTTATCAAAATTTTATTTCTAGAAACTTTTGTCAAAATTTTATTTCTATAGAAACTTTTGTCAAAATTTTATTTCTTTAGAAAATTTTGTCAAAATTTTATTTCTATAAAAAATTTTGTCCAAATTTTACTTCTATAGAAAATTTTATCAAAATTTTATTTCTATAGAAAATTTTGTCAAAATTTTATTTCTATAGAAACTTATGTCAAAATTTTAGTTCTATAGAAAATGTTGTCAAAATTTTATTTCTGGAAACTTTTGTCAAAATTGTATTTCTATAGAAACTTTTGTCAAAATTTTATTGCTATAGAAAATTTTGTCAACATTTTATTTCTATAGAACATTTTGTCAAAATTTTATTGCTATAGAAAATTTGGTCAAAATTTTATTTCTATAGAAAATTTTGTCAAAATTTTATTTCTATAGAAAATTTTGTCAAAATTTTACTTCTATAGAAACTTTTGTCAACATTTTATTTCTATGGGAGCTTTTGTCAAAATTTTATTTCTAAAGAAAACTTAATTATATACGTATTTAATCGGCCTTTTTTAGTTAAATATATACCAGGTATGGACTACCTTGCAATTTAGAAGACGGTGTTAGGAACGGTGCCATCGGCAAGTGTTACCGCAACCCAAGTAATTCGATTGTGGATGACAGTCTTCAGTAGAAGTTTCTACGCAATCCATGGTGGAGGGTAGAGGTGTGCACGTGAGTAATATTTTGCTTCAAGCACATTCACGACGGAGACATCTTATTCACGCACACTCACGCACGATGTTTTTTGGTATAACTCTCGCTCACTCACGCTCACGAAAAGAAAATTTGAACTCACGCACACTCACGCACGAAAAACTTTTAAATGTCGTGTCTCACGAAAAATATCGTGACTCACGAAATATGTCGTTAATCACGAAAAATCTCGTGACTCACGAATAATTTTATAAGTAATTTACCTATAGAACCTGACTGAAAACATGGGTATGAATAAATTCGAGAACTGTTATACTTGTTTTTCTTGCACACTTACACGAGATGTTCATGATTCCCCAAAAACTCAACCAAAAATGGTTCTTATAAGTCCAGAATCTGATCTAGTCATCATGGCGGTGGATATTTAAGATTCGGCCCGGCCGAACCTACTGCTGTATATACTTGTTTTGTTTAGCACAGAAGACGCATTTCATTGGTATATTTTTTTATACCCTCCACCATAGGATGGGGGGTATATTAACTTTGTCATTCCGTTTGTAACACATCGAAATATTGCTCTACGACCCCATAAAGTATATATATTCTGGGTCTTAGTGAAATTCTGAGTCGATCAGAGCATGTCCGCCCGTCCGATTGGGCTGAAATTTGGTGCATGGTGTTAGTATAGGGTCTCTAACAACCGTGCAAAAATTGGTCCATATCGGTCCATAATTATATGCAGCCGCCATATAAACCGATCCGCCGATTTGGCTTACGGAGTATAGGGTGTTAGTTTAGGGCCTCTAACAACCATGCAAAAATTGGTTCACATCGGTCCATAATTATATATAGCCCCCATATAAACCGATTTGGCTTGCGGAGCCTCTAAGAGAAGCAAATTTCATCCGATCCGGCTGAAATTTGGTACATGGTGTTAGTATAGGGCCTCTAACAACCATGCAAAAATTGGTTCACATTGGTCCATAATTATATATAGCACCCATATAAACCGATCCTCCGATTTGGCTTGCGGAGCCTCTAAGAGAAGCAAATTTCATCCGATCCGGCTGAAATTTGGTACATGGTGTTAGTATATGGTCTCTAACAACCATGCAAAAATTGGTTCACATTGGTCCATAATTATATATAGTCCCCATATAAACCGATCACCAGATTGGACCTCCGGAGCCTCTTAGAAGACCAAAATTCATCTGATTCAGTTGAAATTTGGTACATGATGTTAATATATGGTCTCAAACACCCATGCAAAAATTGGTCGATATCGGTCCATAATTATATATAGGCCCCATATAAACCGATCCCCAGATTTGACCTCCGGAGCACCTTGGAAGAGCAAAATTCTTCCCATTCGGTTGAAATTTGGTACGTGATGTTGGTATAGGATATCCAACAACCGTGCAGGAATTGGTTCCTATCAGTCCATAATAATATATAGCTCCCATATAAACCGATCCCCAGATTTGACCTCCGGTGCTTTTTGGAGTAGCAAAATTCATCCGATCTGGTTGAAATTTGGTACGTGGTGGTTTTTTAACAACCATGTGAGTTGAAATTTGTGGATGACAGTCTTTCGTAGATGTTTCTACGCAATCCATGGTGGAGGGTACATAAGATTCGGCCTGGCCGAACTTACGGCCGTATATACTTGTTTCTTTTTCAAAAGTCAATGAACTTTTCAATGAACTCGTTTTGTCCTGAGAGTTAAGTGATTTGACTTAAAAATAGGTATATTAACATGAAATAAAATCTGGGTTGACTAAGGTCAACTTGGTTTTGAAGTTCTGAAAGATTCGTCAAATTCAGTGAAATTGTCTTTAAATATGTTGATTTTTTGTATCTTCACTACAAATCGTTTGATTCACTCATACACGCTGGCTACACCGCAAAAAATATTTAGGTGATATTAAAGATTACGCAACCAACAAAATTTTAGGATGCGCAATTTAAAAATATTAAGGACGAATTTCCTTGAAAAATGAAATTCTAATAGAAATAAAGTTTATAATTTTTGTTTCAAAAATTTTTATTAAATATAGGACACATTTTTATGTTAGTCTGATATCAATCCAGGCTGGTTCTTTGTAAATATTAATTACTTTACATACTATTACAATTCTAATACGAGTTTATTGGACATGAAGATTAAGGAATTGGTATTAAAGAAAACGCCACACTCAAAAAAAGGTGAACCCTTACTAAAGCTAATTTAACTTTATATTTATTAGTTCATGGAATTGTTATACTTGGAGAAAGTTTACTTTACTATAATAATTTTTTGTGTACGTTACACTTAAAAACACATGCCCGGTCTCAAAGATTTTGTCTTTACTTTATAAATGTTGGTATTGATTCCGAGCCAAAGAAGCGGAGAATACAAGTAAAGATACTTTTAAGACACAATTCTCTTTTAAATTTGGGTTTTGTGTACTCGTACTTGCTTCTAGGAAGCAAATTTTAATTTTTAGTTTTTTCAGCTTTTTTTCTTCATATACCATCAAAGTCCTTTAAAAACGAGTTAACGACAATTTTATTTTCCAAATTCAGACTCGACTTCCAGTAGAATTTATGCTATGTTTCAAGTAAAAAACGTCTTTAAAATAAAATGTTGAAAAACAAGTGCTATTTTTGAACGATTTTTTGCTTTGTAGTCAAGATGCAAAAAGGCAAAAAATTTAAAGACAATTTCATTAATTTTAAAGAATTTTTCTGAATTATTAAAGTCAAGTTCATCTTACCCTAAACATTTTTTCTTTCATGTTATGATATCCATTTTTAAGTCAAATCAATTAATTATAAAGACAATACGACTTCATTGAAAATTTTATCGACTTTGGGACAAGGAAAAAAAACTTTATACTAGAGAAATGCGTCTTCTATGCTAAGCTAAATTTGCATTCGTATTTTAAGGACATGAAATCTTTGGCCTCACGACAATATTTTTTTCAGTGTGGCAGCCCAATGTATCAGGCTCACTTAGACTATTCAGTCCATTGTGATACCACAGTGGTGAACTTCTCTCACTGAGTGCTGCCCGATTCCATGTTAAGCTTAATAACAAAGACCTTCTTTTTATAGCCGAGTCCAAACGGCGTTTCACATTGCAGTGAAGCCACTTAGAGAAGCTTTAAAACACTCAGAAATGTCACCAGTATTATTGAGTTTCCTACAAATCTAAAATACAAAATTTCAAATTTTACTTCGGAAACCAAATCATTTGCCTTAAACCAAACCGGTTGCCTTAAGAGAAAAAGAATCCAGATAACAAAATCCC
The DNA here is from genome assembly GCF_050003625.1 of Haematobia irritans. Lineage (NCBI taxonomy): Eukaryota > Metazoa > Arthropoda > Insecta > Diptera > Muscidae > Haematobia > Haematobia irritans. The sequence continues at coordinate 204,912,697 of NC_134397.1, read as the reverse complement.
TAATTCACTACAGACCAAATATTAACAAATTTTCACCACGAGATGTTTTCAAAGAAAACTATTGAATGTGCCCCATGGAGGGTGGGTATATAAGATTCGATCCGGACGAACATTTGGCCGTATATACTTGTTAAGGAAATTAATACGAAAAGAGTCCACTTCCGCATCCCCACACCTGAGCAGCATAATTCTGAAATACACTCAAAAGTGAACTCTCTATTTCACTAAAGCCAATTTAACTTTCGTTTAGTTCATGGAATTATTATGTTTGGAGAAAGTTTCCTCTACTCTAATAATTTTTTGTGTACGTTAGTTAAATTAACTAAAACCGAGGAAAAAATGTACACAAATGAAGTATAGAAATTAACTAAATTCGTGTCTTCTACAAAAAAGTTCAGTATTTCTTTAAATTTGTAAATTTTACTACAAATGCGTTCATCATGAACTTCGTATGTCACTTAAGATATTCTTGCAAATTTGAACTCCAATTTTTTCCTTCAAACTACAAAATTTTCTTTAACAAGTGAAAAAACTTAATTATGTCTAATAAATTTTCTTGAATTTGTCGAAAAATATTTACTTATTTTTATGACATCGGCGTGATGATTCTAAAAATATTCAAAATTTTCTAAAATTAACCGAAATTTTTCTTCCTGGCGGGTTTACTGTTTTTTCAGTGTACTAAAGAATACATTTTCCTTTTATTTTTCAACGATATTTCTAGCTGTAGAGTATTTTTTCTCCTTCGTACCTTTTTAACCGTTATATCGATTTTTTAGGCCGATTTGTAAATTTAAATCCATATCTAGCTTTGCCCCAAACAAATTGAATTTCTCATAACCATGTAACACCTTGGATGAGAATCTATTTAATTTCTTCTTTGGCAAAACAAAAAACATGTCAAAATAAATAGCCTTTTGAGAATTTAATTAATTTCGATAATATTTTTAAATTGAAAAGTGTTTGACTACAACACTACAATGCTCTTTATATTCACGCCATATAAACATACGAGAGCACAGCCAGCATTTACTGTGGTTGATTTTGTGTGTGTTTTCTTTATTTCTTTCTCTTGTTCATTCTCACTCTCTCTACCTCTCTCTGATTTTATTGTGATTGTTATAAAACTAATTAAATTATTCAATCGTGGAGAATCACAAAAGTGGTTAAGACAAATAAATGATGTGCATGTCGGCATGTTGGTGTACATGGCCTTCGTAAATCATTGTAAGCTACAACTCAATACATTCACATTGTAGGGAGCCAAGCTAAGAGAAGAGCATTGTAGGAGTAACTCAGAGATAAATGAATATAGAAACCAATACTTTTGGTAAGCCACAACAACCGAAAGGGATTCAAATATAATTGCTTTATTATTTTAATCAATGAAATCATAGATTTTTAGAGATATCTGTGAGCATTAGATTTCAATTTAGTTATTTAGATTTACTTAGAGGAAGAAGAAGAAGATATTGTTCGAGAGTGAAATTGTTCCTAGGTCATTGTACACTGACAAAATATTGTTGTGAGGCCAAAGAATTCATGTCCTTAAAATACGAATGCAAATTTTGCTTAGCATAGAAGACGCATTTCTCTAATATAAAGTTTTTTTCCTTGTCCAAAAGTCGGTAAAATGTTCAATGAAGTTGTATTGTCCTTATAATTAAATGATTTGGCTTCAAAATGGGTATCATAACACGAAAGAACAATTTTTTAGGGTAAGGTCAACTTGACTTTAATAATTCAGAACAATTCTTTAAAATTAATGAAATTGTCTTTAAATTTGTTGCCTTTTTGCATCTTGACTACAAAGCAAAAAATCGTTCAAAACTAAGACATGTTTTTCAACACATTTTTACTTGAAACATAGCATAAATTCTACTGGAAGTCGAGTCTTAATTTAGAAAATAAAGTTGTCGTTAATGCGTTTTTAATGGCCTTTAAAAGCATATGAAGAAAAAAAGGGAAAAATTAAAATTTGCTTCCTAGAAGCAAGTACACAAAACCCAAATTTAAAAGAGAACTGTGTCTTAAAAGTGCCTTATTCGTATTCTCCGCTTCTTTGGCTCTGAATCAACACCAAAATTTTTAGAGTAAAGACAAAATCTTTGGAACCGAGCATGAAGTGGATGTATACTTTGCGGCTCTCATTTTGTATTGCTATAGTTAAGAAAGGGGAATTACCCGAAAAAAAATTCGGAAGTTTTTCTAAAGGCACAACTTAAAAAGCACTTACAAAAATGTCCTCACAAAGATTTTATTTATTCTAACTACACAGGATGTTGTTTTAATGCAATTTTTATAACTCGTTTTTTTTTTGTATTTTTAATGGGTAATTTTAAATTTTTATACCCACCACCATAAAATGGTGATGGGTGCTTAATAATTTTGTCATTCCGTTTGTATCACATCGAAATATCGACTATATAAACTATATATTCATGATCAGGGAGAAATTCTAAGACGATACAGGTAAGGAAAGTCTAAAGTCGGGCGGGGCCGACTATATTATACCCTGCACCACTTTGTAGATCTAAATTTTCGATATCATAGCACATCCGTCAAATGTATTGGGGGCTATATATAAAGGTTTGTCCCAAATACATACATTTAAATATCACTCGATCTGGACAGAATTTGAGAGACTTCTACAAAATCTATAGACTCAAAATTTAAGTCGGTAATGCACTAGGGTGGAACACAATGTTAATAAAAAAACATGGGAAACATTTAAATCTGAAGCAATTTTAAGGAAACTTCGCAAAAGTTTATTTATGATTTATCACTCGATCTATATATTATAAGTTTAGGCAAATTAAAGTCATTTTTACAACTTTTCGACTAAGCAGTGGCGATTTTACAAGGAAAATGTTGGTATTTTGACTATTTTTGTAGAAATCAGAGAAACATATATATGGGAGCTATATCTAAATCTGAACCGATTTCAACCAAATTTGGCACGCATAGCTATAATGCTAATTCTACTCCCTGTGCAAAATTTCAACTAAATCGGAGTTAAAAATTGGCATCTGTGACCATATGAGTGTAAATCGGGCGAAAGCTATATATGGGAGATATATCTAAATCTGAACCGATTTCAACCAAATTTGGCACGCATAGCTACAATGCTGATTCTACTTCCTGTGCAAAATTTCAATTAAATCGGAGTAAAAGATTGGCCACTGTGGTCATATGAGTGTAAATCGGGCGAACGATATATATGGGAGCTATATCTAATCTGAACCGATTTCAATAAAATTTGGCACACTTGACTACACTACTAATTGTACTCCTAGTGAAAAAATTTCAACCAAATTGGGGTAAAACTCTGGCTTCTGGGACCGTATTAGTCCATATCGGGCGAAAGATATATATGGGAGCTATATCTAAATCTGAACCGATTTCAATAAAATTTGGCACACTTGACTATAGTACTAATTGTTCTTCTTGTGCAAAATTTTAAGCAAATTAGGGTAAAACTCTGGCTTCTGGGGCCATATAAGCCCATATCGAGCGAAATATATATATGGGAGCTATATATAAATCTGAACCGATTTCTTCCAAAATAGAGTTCTATTCTGAGCCAAAACACATACTTGTGCCAAATTTGAAGTCGATTGGACTAAAACTGCGACCTAGACTTTGATGTGTTCACGGACAGACGGACATGGCTATATCGACTCAGGAGTCCACCCTGAGCATTTTTGCCAAAGACACCATGTGTCTACCTCGTCTCCTTCTTGGTGTTACAAACATATGCACTAACTTATAATACCCTGTTCCACAGTGTGGAGCAGGCTATAATAACCATGTCCGTCTGTCCATCTGTCTGTTGTAATCACGCAACAGCTTTCTATAATGGATATATCGTCCTGCAATTTGTCACAGATTCGATTTGTGTTTGCTGGCAGATCAAGTTCGAAGATGTTCTATATGGGTCAGGTTTTGATATGGCCCCCATATAAACCAACCCCCCTTTGGTGTCTTGGGCTTCTAGAAACCGAATTTTCAATCCGATTTGCCGGAAATTGGATATCTAGAGGTATTTGAGGAGCACAAATAGGTGTGCCGAAAATTGTGCCCATCGGTCTATGTTTTGGTATAGCCCCCATATAGACCCATCTCCTGATGGGTCCATGTTTTGGTATAGCCCCCATATAGACCCACTTCCTTCTTTTACTGCTTTGGCTTCTAGAAACCGAATTTTCAATCCGATTTGCCTGAAATTTGAAATCTAGAGGTATTTTTGGACCACAAATAGGTGTGGCGAAAATAAGGCATATCGGTCCATCTTTTGGTATAGCCCCCATATAGACCGATCTCCCGATTTTACTTCTTGGGCTTCTAGAAACCGTATTTTCAATCCGATTTGCCTGAAATTTGAAATCTAGAGCTATTTTAGGACCACAAATAGTCGGTCCGAATATATTGTGCATCGGTATAAATTTTGATATATCCCCCTTATAAATCCCACCTCCGATTTGGGGTTTAGATTCTGTAGGGTTTTCAGAACCACAATTAGTTGTGCTGAATTTGGTGTGTATCGGTGCATGTTTTTGACATAAAGGGTGATACGGTCAAAATTTGGTCAATATAAACTTGACGTATTTCTTTCAATTTTTTTTTTTCAAACCGGAACACCCCTCATTTTGAAGGTGTGTGTGTGTAGAATGTTGCTCCTATTTTGATTTTGGAATTCACTCTTCAGTTGTCAAAATGACGTCCAAGCAAGAAGAGCAGCGTATCAAAATTTTGTTCGGGCATCGCGAAAATCCGAGCTACTCGCACGCAAAGCTGGCAAAATCGCTAAAAGTTGCCAAATCAACCGTTACAAATGTAATTAAAGTGTTTGGGGAACGTTTGTCGACAGCCAGGAAGTCTGGATCGGGGGGAAATCGAAAACCGGAAGCCGCTGAGACGACAAAGAGAGTTGCCGGTAGTTTCAAGCGAAACCCTAATCTCTCTCTCCGTGATGCCGCAAATAAGCTGGGTGTATCGTCTACAACCGTGCATCGAGCCAAAAAACGAGCCGGACTATCGACTTACAAGAATGTAGTGACTCCAAATCGCGATGATAAACAAAATACGACGGCCAAATCGCGATCCCGGAGGCTGTACACGACGATGCTGACGAAGTTTGACTGCGTGGTAATGGACGACGAAACCTACGTCAAAGCCAACTACAAGCAGCTTCCGGGACAGGAGTTTTATACGGCAAAAGGAAGGGGAAAGGTAGCAGATATTTTCAAGCAAAGTTCGCAAAGAAATATCTGGTTTGGCAAGCCATCTCTACCTGTGGCTGGAAAAGCAGCATTTTCATAGCTTCCGGGACTGTCAACCAAGAAATTTACGTGAAAGAGTTTTTGAATAAACGTCTGCTGCCTTTCCTGAAGAAACACGGTTGTTCCGTACTGTTTTGGCCGGATTTAGCATCTTGCCATTACGGTAAAAAGGCCATGGAGTGGTACGCCGCCAACAACGTGCAGGTGGTTCCCAAGGACAAGAACCCTCCCAACACGCCGGAGCTCCGCCCAATTGAGAAATACTGGGCTATTGTCAAGCGGAACCTAAAGAAGACCAAAAAAACTGCTAAGGACGAGCAGCAGTTCAAGGCAAACTGGCTTTCTGCGCCGAAGAAGAAGGTGGACAAGGTGGCTGTACAAAATCTGATGGCAGGTGTCAAGCGTGAGGCCCATTCGGCAATTCGGAGTTGGAAAAGCGAAAGCCTAACTGAATATTTTTCCTGAATTTTATACTAATTGAACTTGAAAAAGAAATTTAATTTGATTTTTTAAATAAACGATTGCACCGATTTACACGCATTTTCCCTTGACAAAATTTTGACCGTATCACCCTTCAGCACCCATATATACTGATCTCCCGATTTAACTCCTTGGGCTTATATAAGCTGTAGTTTTTATCAAATTTGCCTGAAATTTTAACGGATTTAGTTTTGATCGGCCTTTTGGTAAGGCCTCCATATAGACCGATATCATTTCTTGAGGGTATAGAAGACGCTCTGACCATGAAAATTGCATGAAACTGAAATCAAAATTTCCAGATTTTATTTCTACATCTACAGATTTTGGATCAAGGCGTTAGTTCACCATTTTCTTGCACACTTACACGAGATGTTTGTGATTCCTCTCAAAAACTGAAACAAAAATGGTTGTTATAATTCCAGAATCTGATCTAGTCTTCATAGGTAGAATATTTAAATTTATTTTCGGGAAGTGTACTGGTTGAACTGGACTGCTTAGGAGAATATCTGTCATCTGTCCTCTGTTGCTTACGCTACTCTTGTAGTTTAGTCAACGCATAGTTTTAAGCTGAAATCGTTTTTTAATATTTGCGTACTATTCTAAGTCAATACGTTTTATTTTTTATTAAGAGAAAAGTTAAATTAAATTAGAAAATTAAAAAAAAAATTTTTGTAGAAGAGTCCTTACACCGAAAACCAAATGGTAAACGGTGGCTTTTTCTCTCTATTCCTGTTATTTATTATTCAAAAAATATTTTCTATAAATGCTTTGAATCCTGATAGAGAGATGCCATACAAAATGAAAATAAAATCATTAACGAATCTTACTTAAGTTTCCGATAAATTAATTACAATTTAAACTTCCCCATATTAAAGATGACAACCTACTATAGTGTTTCTTTGTGATTTATTTAAATTACCATCCCTCTTATGATATTTAATTTACAGCTATTACATACAAAAGTGGTCCCTCATTTCTAGTTACCCAAAACCTAAATCACAAGAAAAGAATGTACACGGATACCCTCCGAAAACATGAAACAAATTTCGAAACCATAAAGCAATGTAAATTAACATCAAATTATGCTAATAATTTGACATAGCTCGTTGTCGGACATCAAATCCTGCATCTTAAGTATAAGGAGCAGGCAACATGATATTTGATGGCCAAGACCAGTAAAAAAAATCTTCTAAAAAAATGGATATAAATTGAAAAGTTAAAAGCTTTTACCCACTACTCATCAATTTAGTCACTGTCTACTCTGCCTCCAAAGATCTTTGAGAGCAATTTGAAGCAAAGTCAGGTCATTTGAAAAATGAAAATTGATTTGAAGGGGGAAGAGGAAAGGAGGTACGAGGCGTAAAACGAAAACGATTTTTTTTTTAAAGAGTCTGTTTGAATTGAATTCTTGCCAAAGAAGCAGATTGTGTTGGATGGTAATTTGTGTTATTGGTTATAAAAATCTTCCATTGAAAAAATATCTCATTGGTAAAAGTTATTGATAAAAATTGAAATTAGTATAAAGCAAATTCAAAAAAGAGGACTGAGTATGATTGGGAGTATATGGGCTCTACTTGGATGGGAATAGATAGAAGCTATAAGTTAAACTGAAGAAATGGCATAGAAGAATATTTTAAAAATAAATCTATATAAATTCTCAAAATGTAAATGGTCGAGCCCAATATAACATTATATGTACATTTAAGTTCAATTTGAGGTGAAATGAAGCATCAAACTTTTGATTAAGTAGAATAGAACAAGTATATACGGCCGCAAGTTCGGCCAGGCCGAATCTTATGTACCCACCACCATGGATTGCGTAGAAACTTCTACGAAAGACTGTCATCCACAATCGAATTACTTGGGTTGTGGTATGTTAAAACTTCTTATTCCTGCATGGTTGTTGGATACCATATACTAACATCACGTACCAAATTTCAACCGAATGGGAAGCATTTTGCTCTTCCAAGGGGCTCTGGAGGTCAAATCTGGGGATCGGTTTATATGGGGCCTATATATAATTATGGACCGATATCGACCAATTTTTGCATGGGAGTTTGAGGCCATATATTAACACCACGTACCAAATTTCAACTGAATCAGATGAATTTTGGTCTTCCAAGAGGTTCCGGAGGTCAAATCTGGTGATCGGTTTATATGGGGGCTATATATAATTATGAACCGATGTGGACCAATTTTTGCATGGTTGTTAGAGACCATATACTAACATCACATACCAAATTTCAGCCGGATCGGATGAAATTTGCTTCTCTTAGAGGCCTCGCAAGCCAAATCGGGGGATCGGTTTATATGGGGGCTATATATAATTATGGACCGATGTGGACCAATTTTTGCATGGTTGTTAGAGACCATATACTGACACCATGTACCAAATTTCAGCCAGATCGGATGAAATTTGCTTCTCTTAGGGGCCTCGCAAGCCAAATCGGGGAATCGGTTTATATGGGGGCTATATATAATTATGGACCGATGTGGACCAATTTTTGCATGGTTGTTAGAGACCATATACTATCACCATGTACCAAATTTCAGCCGGATCGGATGAAATTTGCTTCTCTTAGGGCCCTCGCAAGCCAAATCGGGGGATCGGTTTATATGGGGGCTATATATAATTATGGACCGATGTGGACCAATTTTTGCATGGTTGTTAGAGACCATATACTAACACCATGTACCAAATTTCAGCCGGATCGGATGAAATTTGCTTCTCTTAGAGGCCTCGCAAGCCAAATTTTGGGGTCCGTTTATATGGGGGCTATACGTAAAAGTGGACCGATATGGCCCATTTGCAATACCATCCGACCTACATCAATAACAACTACTTGTGCCAAGTTTCAAGTCGATAGCTTGTTTCGTTCGGAAGTTAGCGTGATTTCAACAGACGGACGGACGGACGGACGGACGGACGGACGGACGGACGGACGGACGGACGGACGGACGGACATGCTCAGATCGACTCAGAATTTCACCACGACCCAGAATATATATACTTTATGGGGTCTTAGAACAATATTTCGATGTGTTACAAACGGAATGACAAAGTTAATATACCCCCCATCCTATGGTGGTGGGTATAAAAAGCGGACCAGGCCGAAAAAAGTCCTCCTAAACACTGTCATCCACAATCCACGAAATACTTGTACTGTGGTCAAGGTATCTTAAATCTTCTCCACATTGTCTTCTTAGTTCGAGGGTGTATACTTATATTACGTACTATACGCAGAAAAGGAATATGATCACCCCAACCATGTTTTAAGAGCATAATGTTACTTTTTCAGGGAAGACATGAAACATGTTTGTCGAAACCATGTTATTTTCTCGGAAATCATATACCTGATTTCGGAATGCATGTTATGTGTGACGAGAAAAGAATATTTTATGACCAAAATGTCACATGGTCGATGTGAAAAAGTTCTTGAAACATGTTTGAGGTGATAATATTCCTTCTCTGGGTGTACATTTCAACCGAATCGGATGACAATTGATCTTCCAATAGGTTCCGGAAGCTAAATCTTAAGGCTGGTTTCCATGGGGACTCTACCTAAAAGTCGTTCGATATGGTTCATTTACAACACCATCGTGCATACATCAATAACAGCTACGTGTGGCAAGTTCCAAGTCTATAGCTTGCTTCGGGAGTTAGTGTGATTTCAACAGACAACGCTCGGTCAACTCAGAATTGCGCTACAATCCAGAAAATATATTTTTTATGCGCCCTGAGATTAATATTTCGATGCGTTACAAACGAAATGATAATGCAAGTCTTGAGATGATCGACACTATAGTATTTTTAGGTCCAACCATAGTGTCAAAAATCCCCCCGGGCACAGAAGTCCAACGGCTTGGGATCCCGGTTTGCCACTCGTGCCAAAAATAATCTACCAAAATTTTAAGAAACATTTACCAAAATATTTTAATATTTCTATAAAAAATATTTTATTTTTTATTTCTATAGATTTTATTTCTATAGAAAATGTTGTGGAAATTTTATTTCTATAGAAAATTTTGTCGAAATTTTATTTTAAAGAAAATTTTCTCGAAATTTTAATTCTATAGAAAATTCTGTTAAATTTGTTTTTTCTAATAGAACATTTTTCTAATGAAAATTTTGTCAACATTTTATTTCTATAGAAATGTTTTCAAAATTTTATTTATATAGAGAATGTTGTCAGTATTTTATTTCTATAGAAAATTTTGTCAAAATTTTATTTCTATAGAAAATTGTGTCAAAATTTTATTTCTATAGAACGTTTTGTCAAAATTTTATTTTTATGGAAAATTTCGTCTAAATTTTATTTCTATAGAAAATTTTGTCAACATTTTATTTATATAAACAATTTGTCAATATTCTATTTCTATCGGAAATTTTGTCAAAATTTTATTTCTGTAGAAAATTTTGTCAATATTTTATTTCTATAGAAAATTTTGTCAAAATGTTGATTCTATTGAAAATTTTGTCAAAATGTTGTTTCTATTGAAAATTTTGTCAAAATTTTATTTCTATAGAAAAGTGTGTCAAAATTTTATTTCTATAGGAAATTTTGTCAACAATTTTATTTCTATAGAAAAATTTGTCAAAATTTAATTTTTATGGAAAATTTCGTCTAAATTTTATTTCTATTGAAAATTTTGTCAACATTTTATTTTTATAAACAATTTTGTCAATATTTTATTCCTATAGAAAATCTTGTCAACATTTTATTGCTATAGAAAATGTTGTCAAAATTTTATTTCTATAGAAAATTTTGTCAATATTTCATTTCATTTATTTATTGATAACTTGCACAACAAGAAGAAATTCCTATAATTATAGTGCAAGATTTATAAACCTAGAGATATTATCCACAATTTATAATATATATATATATATATATATATATATATATATATATATATATATATATATATATATATATATATATATATATATATATATATATATATATATATATATATATATATATATATATATATATATATAATAAGTTTGAAGTATTTTGTTATAAAGTAAAGTATGTAATGCTTATTTGTCAAAACTCTATTTCTAAAAAAAAATTTGTAAAAACTTTATTTCTAAAAAAATTTTGTAAAAATTTTTTTTCTATAGAAATTTGTCAAAACTCTATTTCTATAGAAAATTTTGTCAAAATTTTATTTCTATAGAAAGTTTTGTCAAAATTTTGTCAATATTTTATTTCTAAAAAAATGTTGGCAAAATTTTATTTCCATAGAAAATTTTGTAAGTATTTTATTTCTATAGAAAATTTTGTCGAAATTTTATTTCATTCGTTTTGTTTGTTATTGTTGGTTTTGTTCTTTAAGCATTGTTATTGTTGTTTTTTTTTATTTCAGCTTAAAACCATACATTGACTAAACTACAAGTGTAGCTTAACCAACAGAGGAAAAGAATGTTTGTCAAATTTATTTGGGCAAAGCCCTATAGACTGCAAGATGGTTGGATGGACGCACGTTTCGGAATTATCACATTCCTCATCAGCATCCTCTACTTGCAGCAAAACTATCAACCAATTATCAGAATAAATTCAGGCAGTTCATTAAACCCAACAATGAACCACACTTGAACCTTCCGAAAAAAGGTTTTGCATGATAGCCGGCTTATGCCGAAATAAATTCGAAACAAACATATCTCCTTTGCCACTGTCAAATCATCGATTTGAGTGCAGTCGGCTGGGTTTATTTTGGGCGTGCTTCCTCTTCTTTTAAGCTGAAATAAAAAAAAAGAAATTTTATTTCTGTAGAAAAATTTGTCGAAATTTTATTTCTGTAGAAAATTTTGTCAAAATTTTATTTCTATACCAAATTTTGTCAAAAAAATTTATTTCTATAGACAAATTTGTGAAAATTTTATTTCTATAGAAAAGTGTGTCAAAATTTTATTTCTATAGAATGTTTAGTCAACATTTTATTTCTACAGAAAATTTTGTCAAAAATTTTATTTCTATAGAAAATTGTGTCAAAATTTTATTTCTATAGAAAATTTCGTCAAAACTTTATTTCTATAGAAAGTTTTGCAAAATTTTATTTCTATAGAAAATTTTGTGAAAAATGTATTTCTTTGGAAAATTTTATCAAAATTTTATTTCTATAGAAAATTTTGTCAATATTTTATTGCTATAGAAAAATGTTGTTTCTATATAAAATTGATGGACTTCTTATTTGGAGGGGTATATTTTACAAAATCGACCAACATATCAAGAATTCTACCTAACAGTAAAAAATCTACCATTTTTGGTAGAATTCTACCAGCTGTGGCAACCGTGATTGGGATTCGGGCATTGGTTGTTCGGTAGAAACGAAGCGAGAAACCTTCTTTTTAAATCATTCTTGGTTTACACATGCTGAGTGTCCTGTTAGAATGTCCTTTGTCCTCAGCGCAGAACTATAATACTGCCTTTAGCACACTTTCCCCATAATATTTATTTTGAACCCATGGTCGATGAATACGAGCGGGGAGCAAACGTTAACTAAAGAATGCAAAATCATTAAAATAAATATTAGCCTATTTTTTTAAAATGTTTACCTTTAAACCAACGATCCAGTATCGGGATAATTTTAAGATTACTTTGTAATATTAAAAAATGTTTTTCTTCACTTTAAGAGAAATTTGCCTTACTTCAAAGACATACGTCTTTAACGGAGGGACACACATTTCAAAGATTCGTGACATAATTTTAAAGAAAATTATGAATTTTTAATTAAAATTTCTTTGTTATTAGAAAATTGGGTATCCTAAAATTTAAATCTTTCATATAAGGTCAATATCATTTCGGGCTTCATATAGTAAAAACTAAGCCGCATGCGATGCAAGGTTCTATAGAAAAAATCCCCTTTCCATATATTGGGATAGCCAAAATTTGAGCCCGATTAAACGACATTAACACGTGCCGCTCGTCGCTAAAGGCTGGCGTACTTTGGTTTGACTCAGAGTTACAACAATTTTGTTCATAACATAAATTTTTAAGGACAAAATAAGCTTATCGTTTGTGCCTGTTTTTATTATTTACCGTTCTCGAGTTATGGCTCAATGCGTCAAAATTCGTTTTTATACCCACCACCATAAAATGGTGACGGGGGTATAATAAGTTTGTCATTCCGTTTGTAACACATCGAAATATCGATTTCCGACTATATAAAGTATATATATTCTTGATCAGGGAGAAATTCTAAGACGATATAAGCATGTCCGTCTGTCCGTCTGTCTGTCTGTTGTAATCACGCTACAGCCTTCAATAATGGCGCTATCGTCCCGAAATTTGGCACAGATTAGTTTTTTGTTTGCAGGAAGGTCAAGTTCGAAGGTGGGCTATATCGGTCCAAGTTTTGATATAGTCCCCATATAAACCGACCTCCCGATTTGGAGTCTTGGGCCTATAAAAACCATAGTTTTTATCCAATTTGCCTGAAATTGGAAATATAGAGGTATTTGAGGACCATAAAAAGGTGTGCCGAAAATGGTGCCCATCGGTCCATTTTTTGATATAGCCCCCATATAGACCGATCACCTATTTTGCTTCTTGGGCTTCTAGAAACTATATTTACCATCCGCTTTGCCTGAAATTCTTGAGCTACAATAAACTGTATTTATTACATGATTTGCCTGAAATTCGAAATCTAGAGGTATTTTTAGACCACAAATAAGAGTGCCGAAATTGAGGTATATCGGTCCATTTTTTGGTATAACCCCTATATTGACTGATCTCTCGATTTTTACTTCTATATTTTCAGGCCGATTTGTTTGAAATTGAAAATCTGGAGGTATTTTAAGATCACAAATATGTGAGTAGCAAATGGTGCCTATCGGTCCATGTTTTTGGTATAGCCCCCATATACACCGATCTCCCGGCTTTATTTCTTGGGCTTCTAGAATCCGTAGTTTTTATCCGATTTGCTGGAAATTAGTAATCTATAATAAAATTTTAGACAAACGAAATTTCTTTTTCTTATAAAGTGTTTTCGTTTATTCAACGATTGTCTGTAAAATTTGTGTCAAAAGAAAACTTTGCTTGTCTAAAATTACGTTTCTCAAAAAAGAAAACACTTCTTTCAGGGTATAGCAGGCGCACTGATCATGAAAATTGCTTCAAACTGAAAGTAAAAGTTCCAGATTTTACTCATCATATTTAAATAAATGCGGAAAAATCTACAGATTTAAGATTTTAAATCAAGGCGTAATTTCAACATATACATGAATATGTTTATATTTTCTCTAAAACTCAAACAAAATTGGTTCTCATAAATCCAGAATCTTATCTGGTCTTCATAGGTAGAATCTTTAAAGTTGTCTTCTATATATTATCAAGTAACCCACTACGACGAAGAGTTTTCATAGTAAACTATTATACTTGATTCATGGTGGTGGGTATTTAAAATTCGGCCCGGCCGAATTTACTGCTTTATATACTTGTTTTTTTTTTTTTTTGAAATTTTGAGCGACGAGCGGCACGAGTTAACGTCGTTTAATCGGGCTCAAATTTTGGCTATCCCAATATCTGGAAAAAGGATTCGTTTTGTCGGGTTAAGGTGAACAAGATTCCGACATTTTTTTTTTGCCCCATATAAGTTGCGGTCACTCTAATGTACATCAATGTCGTATTCAACCTGGATATTTATAACTTTCGTTCGAAAATATTTCAGGCAAACAATTTTTGGAAAACAGAAACTTAAGATTGTATTGACATCGTTATTATTTCAAAACAGAAAAAATTTGTCAATTCTTACTCCTTGTACTACAGTTGGTTATTATTATACATAATTTAATTAGACACTGGTAAAACATTTTACAATTGTCTGCAAAGAGCAGCTCTTGGTCATTTGGCAAAACGAGAGTCTCCCATATTCCTATTAAACAACTGTACAACTATGTAACAGAATATTCTAAATCCTTGCCAAAAGACAAAGGCATTAAGGAGAATCCACAGAGTCTTAATTTAATTGGCAATAAGAAAATAGAAAACAAAAACACAAACACAAAACAAGAAGCAAACAGTCGGACAACAAATGTTAATGGCCAAGTCAAAGAGGAAAATGAAAAGAAAGTGGATGAAACGTGTATTTAACATAGACTGATGGTCATGTCCAAAAGAAAGCCAAAGGATCACAGGACAATAAATGAACAAACGACATGGGGCAAAAGTAAATTGTGTCCAAGGGAAATCTCTTTAAAACCTGTCAAATGACAGCAGCAACAATAAACAGAAACGCAACAAAACCTTAAGAAAATTCCCAAGGAAGAAGCAAATGGCCAAATTGAAGAAAGCAAACCAAAAAAAAAAAAAGTTTAGAATTAGATTTCAGTTGAAAAAGGATTTTTAATTAAAACTTAAGTCACTGGATCACCTCATTGTGGGAGTTTGCATTTTCGTGATTTTTTTTTTTTTTTTTTTTGGTTTGCCAAATGAAAAAGTAATCAATATGATTCTTTGCATTAATTTAATTTTTATGTATAAATAAATAAATAATTCTTTAAGTTGTCACATGTTGTTGTTGACTGTAGAAACAAAAGCATTGTTCGATTGTTCACTACTTAGGTGAAGTCAACAAATAGTTTCTAAATATAAATTTCGTGTTGTTGCATTACTGCAGTAACAAAACGAAATAAAAACAAGTAAGGAAAGTCTAAAGTCGGGCGGGGCCGACTATATTATACCCTACACCACTTTGTAGATCTAAATTTTCGATACCATATCAGATCCGTCCAATGTGTTGAGGGCTATATATAAAAGTTTGTCCCAAATACATAGATTTAAATATCACTCGATTTGGACAGAATTTGATAGACTTCTACAAAATCTATAGAAATTTAAGTCGGCTAATGCACTAGGGTGGAACACAATGTTAGTAAAAAACAAGTAAGGAAAGTCTAAAGTCGGGCGGGGCCGACTATATTATACCCTGCACCACTTTGTAGATGTAAATTTTCGATACCATATCACATCTGTCAAATGTGTTGGGGGTTATATATAAAGGTGTGTCCCAAATACATACATTTAAATATCACTCGATCTATACAGAATTTGATAGACTCTACAAAATGTATAGACTTAAAATTTAAGTCGGCTAATGCACTAGGGTGGAACACAATGTTAGTAAAAAAATATGGGAAACATATAAATCTGAAGCAATTTTAAGGAAATTTCGCAAAAGTTTATTTATGATTTATCGCTCGATATATATGTATTAGAAGTTTAAGAAAATTAGGTTCAGTTTTTCAACTATTCGAATAAGCAGTGGCGATTTTACAAGGAAAATGTTGGTATTTTGACCATTTTTGTCGAAATCAGAAAAACATATATATGGGAGCTATATCTAAATCTGAACCGATTTCAACCAAATTTGACACGCATAGCAACAATGCTAATTCTACTCCCTGTGCAAAATTTCAACTAAATCAGAGCAAAAAATTAGCCTCTGTGGTCATATGAGTGTAAATCGGGCGAAAGCTATATATGGGAGCTATATCTAAATCTGAACCGATTCCAACCAAATTTGGCACGCATAGCAACAATGCTAATTCTACTCCCTGTGCAAAATTTCAATTAAATCGGAGTAACAGATTGGCCTCTGTGGTCATATGAGTGTAAATCGGGCGAAAGCTATATATGGGAGCTATATCTAAATCTGAACCGATTTCCACCAAATATGACACGCATAGCTATAATGCTAATTCTACTCCCTGTGCAAAATTTCAACTAAATCGGAGCAAAAAATTGGCCTCTGTGGACAAAGGAGTGTAAATCGGGCGAAAGCTATATATGGGAGCTATATCTAAATCTGAACCGATTTGGATGATATTTTGCAAGTTTTTCGAGACTCATAAAATATTGAGATGTACGGAATTTGAGGAAGATCGGTTGATATACACGCCAATTATGACCAGATCGGTGAAAAATATATATGGCAGCTATATCTAAATCTGAACCGATTTTTTCCAAAATCAATAGGGATCGTCCTTGAGCCGAAACAGGACCCCATACCAAATTTTAGGACAATCGGACTAAAACTGCGAGCTGTACTTTGCACACAAAAATACATCAACAGACAGACAGACGGACAGACAGACAGACAGACGGACATCGCTAAATCGACTCATAATTTAATTCTAAGACGATCGGTATACTAAACGATGGGTCTCAGACTTTTCCTTCTTGGCGTTACATACAAATGCACAAACTTATTATACCCTGTACCACAGTAGTGGTGAAGGGTATAAATATGGGAAACATTTAAATCTGAAGTAATTTTAAGGAAACTTCGCAAAAGTTTATTTATGATTTATCGCTCGATATATATGTATTAGAAGTTTAGGAAAATTAGAGTCATTTTTACAACTTTTTGACTAAGCAGTGGCGATTTTACAAGGAAAATGTTGGTATTTTGACCATTTTTGTCGAAATCAGAAAAACATATATATGGGACCTATATCTAAATCTGAACCGATTTCAACCAAATTTGGCACGCATAGCAACAATGCTAATTCTACTCCCTGTGCAAAATTTCAACTAAATCGGAGTTAAAAATTGGCCTCTCTGGTCATATGAGTGTAAATCGGGCGAAAGCTATATATGGGAGCTATATCTCAATCTGATCCGATTTCAATAAAATTTGGCATACTTGACTACACTACTAATTGTACTCCTAGTGCAAAATTTCAACCAAATTGGGGTAAAACTCTTGCTTCTGGGACCGTATTAGTCCATATCGGGCGAAAGATATATATGAGAGCTATATCTAAATCTGAACCGATTTCAATAAAATTTGGCACACTTGACTCTAGTACTAATTGTTCTTCTTGTGCAAAATTTTAAGCAAATTAGGGTAAAACTCTGGCTTCTGGGGCCATATAAGTCCATATCGAAATATATATATGGGAGCTATATCTAAATCTGAACCGATTTCTTCCAAAATCAATAGGGATCTATTCTGAGCCAAAACACATACTTGTCCCAAATTTGAAGTCGATTGGACTAAAACTGCGACATAGACTTTGATTACAAAAATGTGTTTACGGACAGACGGACAGACGGACATGGGTATATCGACTCAAGATCCCACCCTGAGCATTTTTGCCAAAGACACCATGTGTCTATCTCGTCTCCTTCTGGGTGTTGCAGACATATGCACTAACTTATAATACCCTGTTCCACAGTGTGACGCAGGGTATAATAAGATTAAGGGACTTGTAGTTATATGAAAAGATGATGTACAGTGGGAGTAAAGATGATTCAATTTGTAAGAGGAAAATTCCTAGATGTTTTCTCCATAAGGAGTTAGCATAAAGGGCCGAACCGAAACATGTACAGTCTAGGCGTGTATAGATTTGTATCTGGCGTTTTCTTTTCAATGACTCTATTAATCAAGCTCCTTAATCTAAATTTGTCCATAAAGCTCGATTAATAATTGTAAAATTATTGACTTCATTTATTTTGTTATAAATAGAATATATGTCTTAAGAAAAATAATACTTTGCAATGATATAGGTTAGGTTAGGGTAGGTTAGGTTAGGTTAGGTTAGGTTAGGTTAGGTTAGGTTAGGTTAGGTTAGGTTAGGTTAGGTTAGATTAGGTAAGTTGAAAGTGGCCCGATTTATTTTCAGGCTCATTTAGACTATTCAGTCCACAATGATATAAGTATAATTAAATAATGACCCAGCAAACAGCTTGGAATTTGTCTATCAATTTTGTTTTCTATCTCCGATTAAGTTTTTTTGGAGTGGTCTTAGAAAATATGCTTTTTAACTACTTTAAGGGAAAAATTTGGACAAATTTGTATCGCCAAAAAAAATTATTTTTGGATCCGACAGTGGTAAAAAATCGGATCAGAGCAATGCATTTTATACGGACGGAAACTATCCATTTCAATTCAGTATTTATTCATAATCTATATAAAAATATATTAAAGCACTAAGATTCACATCTATATAATATAAGGTAATAATATAAGGTACAAAAATCTTAATACTAAAAAAAAAATAAACAGATAAATATGAAACGTTTCCCCACAAAACAAAAAAGAGCACCAATTGCATTGACGTCGCATTAATTCTTCAGGCGTGATGCTATTTTAGTATTTCGGATTTAACTTAAAAAAATAAGAATATATTTAAAACTTGCAATTTCTACATAACTCGAATTATATTTCTATATAAATATGTTTTGAACAATATTAGCGATATTACATATACATAAGTATCAATTTTTTGCGCCGTTTTAGCAATAAATTTAATTTTTCTATTACTTTTCTTTTATCATACATTTACTGTATGATTAAAATAAACAATAAATAAATAAATAATTTTTCTAAACTTTACAAACACAGTAACCACAAGTAAAGTATTGTTAATTGAAAAAATTATTTGAAATATTTTCCGATCCATTTCTTGATAGACGTGGAATTTTGCTAATATTGTTAGGTTAGGTTAGGTGGCAGCCCGATGTATCAGGCTCACTTAGACTATTCAGTCCATTGTGAGACCACATTGGTGAACTTCTCTCTTTTTATTGAGTGCTGCCCGATTCAATGTTGTTATTGAGCTTAACATGGAATCGGGCAGCACTCAATAATAAGAGAGAAGTTCACCAATGTGGTATCACAATGGACTGAATAGTCTAAGTGAGCCTGATACATCGGGCTGCCACCTAACCTAACCTAACAATATTAGCAAAATTCCACGTCTATCAAGAAATGGATCGGAAAATATTTCAAATAATTTTTTCAATTAACAATACTTTACTTGTGGTTACTGTGTTTGTAAAGTTTAGAAAAATTATTTATTTATTTATTGTTTATTTTAATCATACAGTAAATGTATGATAAAAGAAAAGTAATAGAAAAATTAAATTTATTGCTAAAACGGCGCAAAAAATTGATACTTATGTATATGTAATCCATATGAATTTCTTGAGAAGTAAAAACAAAAGCTTTCTCTAGAATAGATTTTTCGGCTATTTTTCTCATTTTTAGATCACATTTTAGTACACACACCAAAAAAGAGCTTCCAAAAAGTAGTTTGGATCCCCTATCTGTGATCCGCAAATAGGGCAAACTTTGGTCATCTCCATTCAATTTTACATGGGCTTGTCATAGACTGTAGAAGTACTCCATCTATTTTTGCACCCTTTGCATTGCTTTAGAAGTTGTGCCTTGGAAGTTCATTTGAATTAAGCAATTTAAATAACTAAAAAAAAATGTCCACCCATTTAATTTTACCAATATTTTTATTCCACTTTTATTTTCTTATTATCTAATTTTTATACCCTGCGCCACACTGTGGAACAGGGTATTATAAGTTAGTGCATATGTTTGCAACACCCAGAAGGAGACGAGATAGACACATGGTGTCTTTGGCAAAAGTGCTCAGGGTGGGCTTCTGAGTTGATATAGCCATGTCCGTCTGTCCGTGAACACATTTTTGTAATCAAAGTCTAGATCGCAGTTTTAGTCCAATCGACTTCAAATTTGGTACAAGTATGTGTTTTGGCTCAGAATAGAAGTCTATTGATTTTGGAAGAAATCGATTCAGATTTAAATATAGCTCCCATATATATTTCTCCGATATGGACCTATATGGCCCCAGAAGCCAGAGTTTTACCCTAATTTGCTTAAAATTTTGCACAAGAAGAACAATTAGTACTATAGTAAAGTGTGCCAAATTTTATTGAAATCGCTTCAGATTTAGATATAGCTCCCATATATAGCTTTCGCCCGATTTACACTCATATGACCACAGAGGCCAATTTTTAACTCAGATTTAATTGAAATTTTGCACAGGGAGTAGACTTATCATTGTAGCTATGCGTGCCAAATTTGGTTGAAATCGGATCAGATTTAGATATAGCTCCCATATGTATGTTTTTCTGATTTCGACAAAAATGGTCAAAATACCAACATTTTCCTTGTAAAATCGCCACTGCTTAGTCGAAAAGTTATAAAAATGACTCTAATTTTCCTAAACTTCTAATACATACATATCGAGCGATAAATCATAAATAAAATTTTGCGAAGTTTCCTTACAATTGCTTCAGATTTAAATGTTTCCCAATTTTTTTATACCCTCCACCATAGGATGGGGGGTATATTAACTTCCCAGCAAAAAAGAGCTTCCAAAAAAGTAGTTTGGATCCCCAATCTGTGATTTGGAAGTAGTGCAAACTTGGATCATCTCCAATGAATTTAACGTGGGCTTGTCATAGGACGGAAGTACTCCCTTTTTTGATCCTTTGCATTGCTTTAGAAGTTGTGCCCTGGAAGTTAATTTGAATGAAGAAATTTAAAAAGCAAAAAAAATCTTTTCCAACCAATTTCACTTTTTTTTCATCCATATGTTTTATTACACAATTGTTTTCCTATTATCTAATTTTTACAATTTGAAAAACTTTTTCGCTCCGACCAGGGGTTGAACCTAGGTTTGCTGGCACCATAACAGAACGCCTTAGCACACTCAGCCACAAACGCCATTGAACATAAAGCGTCGAAAGTTCAATTCAAATGTTTGTGATATGATCGTAATACGACACCATGGAATAACATTATAATTGCTTCTCGAGATGTTCTTTATTAGTATGAACGAAAAAATAAGAAACGCAGGTTCAAATCTCACCAGCGGCAATTCTTTTTATCAAATATTTTTATACAAAATTATTTTTTTATGTCATGCATCGTTTTTATTTTTTATTTTCGGCATATATTTTCGTATAAATATATTTTTTATATTAAAAATCAACAAAACAAATTAAAAATATTCGTAATTTGCAAAACCTTCTCAAAAGAACTTCGATGGAAGCGAAAAAGTCAAACGGCACAGGTTCAAATCCCAGCGGGGATGACTTTTTTTTATTATTTTTTTACTTTTTTTATTAATTTATATTTTTTTAGTTTTTTTATTAGTTTTCTATTTTTTGTAAAATTTAATTGTACAAAATTTGCACTTAAAAAACCCTGATTGCGTTCTATCTGATACTTGTCCACAAGGACTGCATCGGAAGTAGAAAAAAATCATTGGGGGTCCCAAGATGCGCTTTAGAAGAAATGTTTTTGCACTTGTACAAAAGGACTGCATCGGAAGGGGCGCTTTAGACGAAATGTTTGTGGACTTGTCCAAAAGGACTGCATCGGAATTTGAAAAAACTCGATGGGGGATTCTGGGACGGGCTTTAAAAGAAATGTTTGTGGAACAACTTCCAATTTTTTTGCTGGGTTTGTCATTCCGTTTGTAACGCATCGAAATATTGCTCTAAGACCCCATAAAGTATATATATTCTGGGTCGTGGTGAAATTCTGAGTCGATCTGAGCATGTCCGTCCGTCCGTTCGTCCGTCTGTTGAAATCACGCTAACTTCCGAACGAATCAAGCTATCGACGTGAAACTTTACACAAGTATTTGTTATTGATGTAGGTCGGATGGTATTGCAAATGGGCCATATCGGTCCACTTTTACGTATAGCCCCCATATAAACGGACCCCAAATTTGGCTTGCGAATCCTCTAAGAGAAGCAAATTTCATCCGATCCGGCTGAAATTTGGTATATGGTGTTAGTATATAGTCTCTAACAACCATGCAAAAATCGAAATCGGTCCATAATTATATATAGACCCTATATAAACCGATCCCCAGATTTGACCTCCGGAGCCTCTTGGAAGAGCAAAATTTATCCGATTCGGTTGAAATTTGGTACCTGAAGTTAGAATATGGTAGCCAACAACAATGCAGGAATTGGTTCATATCAGTGCATAATTATATATAGCCCCCATATAAACCGATCCCCAGATTTGACCTTCGGTGCCTTTTGGAGAAGCAAAATTTATCCGATCTGGTTGAAATTTGGTACGTGGTGGTAGTATATGATATTTAACAACTATGCCAAAAGTGGTCCATATCAGTCCATAATCTTATATAGCCCCCATATAAACCGATCCCGAGATTTGGTTTTGGAGCCTCTTGGAGTAGCAAATTTAATACGAGTCAGTTGAAATGTGGTACATTGTGCTAGTATATGGCCGTTAACAACCATGTCTAACTAGGTCCATATCGGTCTATAGTTATATATAGCCATCAGATAAATCGATCCCCAATCACACAAAAATTGGTCCATATCAAGTTCATAATTGTATATAGCCCCCATATAAGCGACCCCCATATTTCAATTCTGGCTCTCTACGTATTGTCTAATACATAACATACCACGTATGGACTAACTCACAATTTAGAAAACGATGTTAAGAAGTTTTAAGATACCACAACCCAAGTAATTCGATTGTCGATGACAGTCTTTCGTAGAAGTTTCTACGCAATCCATGGTGGAGGGTACATAAGATTCGGCCTGGCCGAACTTACACCGTATATACTTGTTTTTTTTACTAATAGTGTGTTCCACCACAATGCATTAGCCTTATATTAAATTTTAGGTCTATAGATTTTGTAGAAGTCTATAAAATTTTGTCCAGATCGAGTCAGATTTAAATATATGAATTTGGGACAAAAACCTTTATGTATCGCACCCGACACATATGACGGATTTGATATGGTATCGAAAATATGAATCTACAAAGTGGTGCAGGGTGTAATATAGACGGCCCCTGGAGACTTTCCTTACTTGTTTAGCAATTATATTTGTCAGTTACATAGTTATTGAATTTTATTATCAAAATGAGTGCTCTGGTAAGTTGGCCGAAGATCCACTTTTTTTATCGAAAAAATGTGTTCTGCCACAAAGCTCATTGTTTTCTCAATGGGTACGTAAATAAGCAGAATTGTTGTAAAGATCAGCCAGAAGCACTGCAAAAACTACTAAGGCATCCAGAAAAAGTCACCCTCTAAGAGACGCAAATTTCATCCGACCCGTCTGAAATTTGGTACATGGTGTTAGTATATGGTCGCTAACAACCACGCAAAAATTGGTCCGCATCGATCCATAATTATATATAGCCCCCATATAAACCGATCCCCCGATTTGGCTTTCGTAGTCTCTAAGAGAGGCAAATTTCAACCGATCCGGCTGAGATTTGGTACATGGTGTTGGTATATGGTCTCTAACAACTATGCAAAAGTTGGTCCACAT